>NC_048595.1:135238868-135538868 GCF_003668045.3 Cricetulus griseus | reverse complement strand
TGGTTATAGTGACTGCTGCAAGAAGTGACTTCAAGATCAGTGACTTCAGCAGCACTGAGCACTTAGCTAGGTTTTCAATAACAAGCTTGAGTTCTCTTTTGCTGAGAAGGCCTCATATCAAAGTACAAATCTGTTGGCTAACACCAAGTTGTTATGCCACTGGAACACACTTACAGTTATTGTGCCATGCTGGTTCTTGATGTAGTGCATAGGCATCGTAACTAGGTAGGATTTCTCTCCTTTGGAAACCTGTATTGTGCTTTCTGACACAATGAGAATTCGTCCTTAGAGAGTCATTTAGGTCAATTTCAACTAAGAAACAACTGGCTTCTCTGTCTGGAGTGCATTGTGTCTTCCGCAATAGGGACTTAAATGACATCTCTGTGGGTCAACCAAAGAAAGTAAGAATAGCATATGATATTTGGAGAATATCCTTGACTTGCACCTCATTAGAGAACTCTCTTATGCAAGGTGTTAAGGATTTAGTTAAATGGTTTTGTCTCTGAGAGGGAGCACTGTCATCCCAGATAAGAAAATTTCATTTAAATTATATGTTTGTTTATACATATACTACCTTTATTGTAGGGTTTTTTTGTAGATAGGTAATAGTATGATTTCTTATGACTTTTTCAGAAATCCTTACTGTTACTTTACCCTCCTCTCTTCTTCTTCTGTGTTTATCTCACTCCTGTCTCACTAATTAGAATTTCCCTTTCCATCTCTACAAACAGGATGCTTGCATCCTGATATTCACTTCTCTACTGCTTCTTAAGCACTAGCCTAAACCTTGGCAATGGTCTCCTCTTATTTTCCCAGTTTCTGAAGTTCCTCCTTGCTATGATCACATCTGAAGGTTTGGAACTTAGAAGTTCTAATGAGAGAGAAAATGTGACATGCGTCTTTCTGAACTCAATATAATTTATTCTAGGTCCATTGGTTTACCTCTGCTAGTTTTCTTAACAGCTGAATAGTACTATTCCATGACATACATATATAGGCCACATTCTCATTATACATTTGTCAGTTGAAGAACATTTAAGTTCCTTTCATTTCCTAGGTATTGTGGATTGAGCAGCAAGAAACATGGCTGATCAAGTTACCTGTCAAGTAGGATGTGAAATTCTTTGGGCATATGCCTAGAAATGATATTGTTGGTTCCTAGGGAAGGTTTATTTTTATTTTTGAGAATTTTCCACCCTTATTTCCATTGTGATTGTAACAATTTACAGTCCCTACAACAGTGAATGAGGATATCAAGAATGACATGCTAAAGTGGACAAAGAAAAGATTTAGAGGCTTCAACCTTACAAAGAGAATTACAGAGACCTAAAGAATGCTTAGAATGAGAGAAAGTACTCTCCATGGAAGAGCACACCAAGTTTTTATACAATACCGAACAGTATTCTGAAAGGATACATACAATTAATATCATCCAGACTGAACAGGTTGTATTTAAGCATATATACATCATATGCCATATACATGTATGCAGCAACAATATACAGAGTAAAGCATCCATGAATGTAAAAAAGAGCAAGAAGGGATATACGGGACATTTGGAGACAGGAGAAGGAAGGGGAAAATGTTGTAATTATATTTTAATTTCAAAAAATAAAAGAAGTAATAAACATGCATATTTAAAAGAAAAAACTTCACTTGAAAAGTAAAAGGCATTTTGTTTTATAAAAATTGATTATTTTTTTTTTTTTTTGGAATCTGGTATGTAGGCAGTAAACTTTGAGGCAAAGAATACAGACACAAATTTATTTTTAAAATCAACATACTAAGCCTGGCGTTGGTGGCACACGCCTTTAATCCCAGCACTCGGGAGGCAGAAGCAGGTGGATCTCTGTGAGTTCAAGGCCAGCCTGGTCTCCAGAGTGAGTGCCAGGACAGGCTCCAAAGCTACACAGAGAAACCCTGTCTCGAAAAATAAAAAAAAAAGGAACATACTAATAATAACCCCTGACTGATTACAGTGACAGTAGACTAATAATAAAGTAATAATAATGTCATGTGACAGCTCCTGGGCCACTGTGCCTCCTAATATACTGATATCCTTCATCTAAGTGTTTATTATACTTGTATTCTCACTTCATGAAAGTCCACAGGGTCACTACCCATTTCACACAGTATCAATTTTATGATCTTTTATTTTCAAGAAGCCACAAATCATACAATGTGCTCAGTAGAGTATAACTAGAAAGTGAATTCTCCCCACGCTGATGTTATTGTTATTGACATTATTAGTATTAACAATTCTAGTCTTCACACCTTATTTCTCAGATGTGGAAATTGATAAGAAGGGGCATAAGTGTGTTTCACTACAACTATAAGCTAGTGCACTTCTATTTGCTGTAACATGCCCATTTAGCATCTTTACTTGCCCCAAGATAATGGATAAGAACATGTCATGAATGTTATTCTTTTGTTTAAAAAGAAGAAAAGAGAAATATTGAGACAGACATATTGACTATAAGTTTATTATAAGGACTGGCAGAATGGGTAGACTAAGAAGAGTAACAGGGTAATGGCTGACCGCCATGGCCGGTCGCCATAGAGAGACAGAGCGGGGAAACAGAGAGAGGGGACAGAGAGCAGGAACAGGGAGAGAGAGAGAGAGAGAGCGCGAGCGTAAAGGGGCAGAGAGAGAGAGAGAAAGGTGCAGGGGCCTATCTTTTAAAGGGGTCCTCTGCACCTGTGTGCAGACTTCTTTCCCATGGAACCTTGGGCTGACCAGGGTATTGCCTGAGTGGATTCCACCAGGTAACAGGGGCAGGCCAGCATAATGCCTGAACCTTTCAATGAATTTTTCCATTTCCCTCATGAACTAACATTTCATCTGTGTTGTTTTCATAAAACACACTTTAGGCACACCAACACACACACAAACACACACACACACACACACACACACACACACACACACACACACACACACACTTTTAAAATTGCTGTTATGTGAAGTAATCGTCTCTAACAAAGCACATTCATGTTACTGTGTTATTGATGTGTTCTTGCGTTACAATGACAATATCCCTAATATAGAACCTGAAATGTAAAACGCTTCAAAACCCCGAGCTTTTTTGGTAATAAAGTGATGTGAAAATGCTTTGGTTGGTGGGTTATTTCAAGCAGTAAAATCTATGCAAATATTCCAAAATGTGAAGATCTCCAAAATATGAAACACATACATACACACACACACACACGACCTAAAGTAATGAAATAGTTGCTTCTGTTGTCTGACAACATCTTCCCAAGTTCTGTGCGTTGAAATCTTGCTGCTGCTGTGATAGTACTGAGAAGCAGGGAATTTAGGAGTTAATTACATGATGAAGACTCTGGCTGAGGAAAGGGATTAACAGTCACACAAAAGAAGCATTAACATTTCTTCACACTCAGCCCTTTTTCCTCAGAGTACCTTGAAGGGGCCACATTCAGGAAGCAGAGAATGAGTCACCATCAGACAAGGGATTTGCTAAACTTTTCATCTTGACTCCCCAGCTTCTGAAAACTGTGAAAAATTAATTCCTGTGGCTTTTAAATTACTCAGAGAAGTAGGTTTTCAACTTCAAGCCAAAGTGGGAAAAGACAAATTTGAGTTTTGTTGTTGCTGTTCTTAGTTCTT
Source organism: Cricetulus griseus (assembly GCF_003668045.3). Lineage (NCBI taxonomy): Eukaryota > Metazoa > Chordata > Mammalia > Rodentia > Cricetidae > Cricetulus > Cricetulus griseus. The sequence goes on along the minus strand of NC_048595.1, from coordinate 135,535,237 downwards.
AAAAATTATGTCATTTTGTGTGCGGTTTGCCTGCATGTATGTCAGTGCACCATGTGCATGCCTGATGGCTACAGAGGCCAAAAGAAGGTGTCAGATTCCCTGGAACTGGAATGGTGGGTGATTGTTAGCTGCCATGTGGGTTCTGTAATGCAAACCTAGGTCCTCTAGGACAGCCAGTGCTTCTAACCCCTGAGCTATAGCTTCTGTAGCTTCTTTTATACAAGTTCTTAACATGTAGCCCATACTAGCATTTGAATATCTCCTGAATTTTGATGTTATAGATATTTCCTATCATCCATTTTTCTCAACAAAATGTTTGCTAAAATTCAGATGCTGATCTTCCCCGAAAGGGCATATGTTAAAATATTAGTTCTCATAGGTTTGGCAGAGAAGATGATGCAAACATTCAGAGGTGAGGCCTGTCTGACAGGATTGGGCCACCGAGGCTCTGCTTTGGAGAGAGGTCTTATGGATCCCAGTTCCTTGCCCCTTTCTCTCCAGATCTCTGGGCCATTTGGTGAGCAGTTTCTACTACCAATGGCTTTGCCATAAAATGTTACATCTCCATAGTTTCAAAACAATGAGTCCAAAAGATTAGGGATAGGAATTCCCAAAATTGGGAGTGAAAATATATTTTCTGTCTTTGTAACCTAATAATTTCATGTACTTGTTTCAATTACAGAGACTGTATTAACAAGCTATGTGGTGTTTTACTAAATTGTGCCTTCAAAACTTTACTGTTGCTGTGTTATACACCTTGACTAACAGCAACTTGAACAGCAAAATGTTCATTTGGCTTATAGTTTGCCAGCAACCATTGAGAGAAGCCATGCCAGAAAACCAGTCAGAGATGGCTGATCAATGCTGCTTCGTAGTTTCTGTCCTCTGGCTTGTTCAGCTACATTTTATACTGCTCAGGTTCATAGGCCCATCTATGTCACTACACACAGTAGCCCTGGCCTTCATGTATCAATTAGCAATTAAGGAAATTCCTCACAGCCTTGCTCACACACCAGTCTGGTGAAGGAAATTCCTCAATTGAGTCTTTTTTCCCAGGTGTCCTAGTTAGAGTTTCTATTGGTGCGAAGAGACACCATGACCAAAGCAACTCTTATAAGGAAAATTACATTTAATTGGAGTGTCTTACATTTTCAGAGTAGTCCATTATCATCATGGTGCAACATGGTGGTGTTCAGGAAGACATGGTTCTAGAGAAGTAGTCAAGTGTCCTACATCTTGGCTTGCAGGCAACAAGAAATGGTCTATGTCATTCGACAATATCTTCAGCAAATATGAGACCACAAAGTCCACCCCGCACAGTGACACACTTCCTCTGATAAGTCCACACCTACTCCAACAAGGCCATAACTCCTAATAGTGCCACTCCCTTTGGGGTCCATTGTTTTTCAAACCATCACATTCTAGCCCCTGGCCCTAAAGTCTTGTAGCCATATCATCATGCAAAAGTGCATTCAGTCAAACTTCAAAAGTCCCCACAGTCTGTAACAATCCCAAACTTATTTAAAAGTCTAAAGTACAAAGTCTCTTCTGAGATTCTTGAAATTCAACTGCAATACCCTGTAAAATCAAAATTAAAAAGTATATCACATACTTCCAACATATAATGTCACAGGATATACATTGCCATTCCAATACATAGAGAATGGAGCATAGTGAGGAAATACTGAACCAAAGCAAGACCAAAAACCAGCTGGGCAAACTCCAAACTCTGGATCTCCGTGTTAGTCATCAAAGAGTTCTGTTCAGCTTTGTTGACTGTGATATACTTCTCTATCTTGGGCTGATTCAACTCCCTGTTAGTAGCTTTCTTGACAGGTATCCCATGACTCTGTCATCTCTAACATCTTTGAGTCTCCAAGGCAATCAGGCTTCAACTTCACAGCTTCATACTGTGTCCTCTCTAGGCCTCCATTCAAGGACATCACTGACATATGTCTGTCTTTAGTGGCTTTACATAATTGTTAAGGCAAATTCAATGCCCCTTTCTTCTATCCTTAACTCTAAGGCCAGAACCACATGGCCAAAGCTCCCAAATTCTATTACTAACTGATGCCCCCCTCATTTAATTTCATCTTCCCCAGCTTTCTGTTTTCCCTGGTTTCCTTCATTGCCTAAGCGGTTCTGGAATTTGCTGTTAAACGGAATGGCCTCAAGCTCAGAGACCTACCAGCCTCTGCCTCTTAAGTGCTAGAATTAAAGGCATGCACCACCACACCAGCCATAAGCTTTTCTTTATTTTTTATTTTTATTTATTTATTGTTTTTACAAGTGGGAAACTTGACTAGGTGGGACTTTGCCCTGAAGTCACTACTCCCTTTATTCCATTTCTTAGTATGTCTATCTCTTCCCAAACAGTACTTAGTTCTATTCCACTTTTTGGTGTTTCTTTCTCCTTAAATTTTATGTTTCGTGATATACCCTGCTCAAATTTCTCCTTTTTATTATAAATCTTAACTAGAGTTACCCCTAATAACCACAGGACAGAGTCAATACTAGGCTGTTTTGAGTTTTTCTCTGCCAAAGGAATTGAATCAAAATTCTTCAGGCAACTCATCAGACAAGAGCAAAAGTCAGTCACATTCTTCACCAAAATATCACAAGAACCATCACTAGGCAACATACTAACATTCTTCTCCTCTGAAACCTCTTCATATCCAGCAACCCACAGTTTAAATCATACTCAGCACCACTATCTTCCATGTTCCTACTAGGACAGCCCATTAAGCAGAACGTAAAGCATTCAACAGCTTTACTATTTCACAATCCCAAGGTCTATATTCTATTTTTGTTTGTTTGTTTGTTTTTTGTTTTTTGAGACAGGGTTTCTCTATGTAGCTTTGGAGGCTATCCTGACACTCACTCTGGAGACCAGGTTGGCCTTGAACTCACAGAGATCCACCTGCCTCTGCTGGGATTAAAGGCGTGCACCACCAACACCAGTCTCAAGGTCCATATTCATTCAAGCAAATACATGGTCAAGCCTATAACAGTGATATTGCTGTCTCTGGTACCAACTTCGGTCTTAGTTAGGTTTTCAATTTCTGTGAAGAGACACCATGGCATGGCAGCTCTTACAAAAGCAAAACAAAAACTTAATGGGGTATCTTACATTTTCAGAGCTCAGTCCATCATAAAAGTGACAGACATAGTACAGGAGAAATAGCAGAGCATCCTATATCTTGGCTTTCAAGCAACAAGAAGTGTTCTAAGACACTGGGCAGTATCTTGAGCACATTTGAGACATCAAAGCTGGCCTCCATAGTGACATACTTCCTCCAAGGAGACCATACCTACTCCAACAAGGCCACATCTCCTAATAGCGCCTTTGGGGGCCATTATATTTCAAACCACCAAACCAGATGAATCTAGTTTGTGTCAGATTGATAGAAATTAACAAATACAATTGACCTCTTATTAACGTCACTTACAAACACACCAATAATCAAGCATAATGGTTCCTTTCCTGTTTGTATTCAAGATTGCCTTCAACCAGTAGCTGATGGAAGCAGAAGCAGAGACCCACAGCTAAGCACTGAGCAGAATTCCTGGAAGGGGTCAAGATTACATGTAAATATCAAAATTTAAAGTATAATCCAAAATTTAAAATTCTTCTAATATTTAAAACCTTCAGCTCTTTAATGTCTATGTTCTTTACAATCAGTGTCTCTTAACTATGGTCTCCAATGAAACCAAAAATAAGTTAATTATTTTATAATTCCAAGAAGAAAAGACCAGGTCACAATTAAAATCAGATCAAAGCAAAAAGGAAAGTTCACCAATATCAAAAATTCAGTGTCCCACATGTGGAGCTCACTCCCAGTTTTCTGAGCTTCAAAGGGTAATTCTACTTTTCAGACTTTCTCATTTGCAGTATACATCCCTGGGCTCCTACGATCAATCCAACTCCAGTCACTCCACATCTGTTGCTCTTCTTTGGCATACAACATACAGTCCTAGTGCCTCCAATGTCCTAGAGTCTCCACTGCTACTGAGACTGCACATTTACCAGTGGTCCCTCCTGTCCTCTTAAATTGCCAAATCCTAACTGCCTTCCAATACCCCTTCAACCCTCTGAAACCAGTACCTCCTGGGCAGCTTCCAAGCTACAAAGTTCTTCTAGTTTCAGATATAAACTTGACCTCCACTGTGTGTTGATGCTGAAAAATGCAATTCCAAGAAGATTTCACCACAATAATGATGGCTAGTCTTATTAACCACAATTGACTTTCCAGGCCCGGATAAGTGGTATTGAGTATCCCAGCTAAGCGAAATTTTCACTTCAGCAATGCTGGTAGCTTGATAAGCCTAGCTGATACTTGAACCCAAGATTATCAGAAACCATGGATTATTTTTTTTTCCTTTGAGATACAGTCTCACTATGCTACCCTAGTAGTCCTCGAATTGGAACTCCCTATGTAGAACAGGCTGGCCTTGAACTCACAGAAGTCCAATTGCCACTACCTCCCAACTAGTAGGATTAAAAGCATGCACCACCAGCCGGGCATTGGTGGCGCATGCCTTTAATCCCAGCACTCGGGAGGCAGAGTCAGGTGAATCTCTGTGAGTTCGAGGCCAGCCTGGTCTCCAGAGCGAGTGCCAGGATAGGCTCCAAAGCTACACAGAGAAACCCTGCCTCGAAAAACAACAAATAAATAAATAAGTAAATAAAGCATGCACCGCCATGTCCAGCTAAATTTTTAATTCAAACTGTAACATAAATAGACCCAATAGAATCTTAACTATTTTGATAATTCACAAGTCAGGTCTCTTTTATCTATATCTAAGCATTATCTTCAGAGTTCACACAACAGTTCACGAAGCTATGGGCATTCAATGCCTTTTCTATCCAGAAGCTTGCAAACATTTCACCTACCTCCCACAAAACATTCCAAGGCACAACAGCATATAGTCAGGTCCATCAAAGTAACACCACACTTCTGGCAGCAACTTCTACCCTAGTTACTTTCCTGCTACTGTGATAAATATTATGTTCACTCCATGAAAAAACTGTGAGGGCATAGGTTCACTTGGCTTAAAGATTTTAATCTATCCTTGAGAGAAGTCAGGCCAAAAATCAAGCAGGAACCTTGAGTCAGGTGTTGACTTTTTTTTTTTTTTTTTTTTTTTTTTTTGCCTGTGCTTTCCTACCTAGGAATAGCACTGACCACAGTGGGTAAGGCACCCACATCAACAAATGAAAATGCCGTCCAGACATACCTAGTTTCAGTCTGATGGAAGGAATTCTTCAGCCAAGGTCCCTTCTCCCCAAGTGACATTAGTTTGTTTCAACTTGACAGGTACTAATTGAAAGGTTCAGGCATTATGCTGACCTGCCCCTGTTACCTGGTGGAACAGGCAGTACCCTTCTCAGGCCAGGGTTCCATGGGAACTAAGTCTGCATGCAGGTGCAAAGGATCCCTTTAAAAGACAGAGCCCTGCCTATTTACACGCTCTCTGCTCTTCTCTTCTCTGTCTGTTTCTGCTTCTCTTCTCTCTGCCTCTCTGTGGCAACCGGCCATGGCTGTCAGCCATTAACCCTGTTTCTCTTCTCTCTTAGTCTCCCTACTCTGCCAGGCCTATAATAAACTGGTTAACATGTCTAATATGTCTCATCCTGTGTCTCATTCTGAGCCTTTTCTTTATATCTAATTTAAACAAAAATCTAACACTAATGATTGCAAATATTTTAAAAAATTTAAAATTTAATTAGAGGCAAAGCATTATTTCCCAAGCCTTTAACTACTAAATGAAGATGAGGGACACGTGTATAGGTTCTCTTGAATACCAGAAAATTTCAAAAGAGCTTACTAAACATATGCAGCAACTATGTCCTTTATTTTATAAAAGAGCCATGATTCTTTTTTATAAGGGCGAAGGATTCATATGGGTATTTTTAACATTTACATAAAATGGTTTAACTTTAGTTTTAAATAAATGTTTGGCTTTTAAATTTGAATTTCTTATTTTACATTTATGAGAGAATAGAAAATTAACTTTTCCTCTTTTATTTATGCCTGAAAGTCCACAGACACCATAATCATCCAATATAACTAGAGACAATAAACTAAGGCATTAAAACGTAATGAGTGTAGTCAAATATAAATATTATTGTGCAATGTAGTAGGCGAGTTCAAAACAGCCTAATTGTTTGTATGTGCCAAGCCAAAAAATGAATAGCTACAATATTTAGGCTTCCCATTTCTCAAAATGTACAAGAAGAATCAACATGCAACTAGACTTTATTTTCCCTTTCCTTAAAATATCTAACAGAAGCATTTTTTTCTTTCCATTAACTTTCATACGATGATAGAAAAATATGTGATAGAATGTTTATAGAAATAAAGGAAAAAAAGAAGACTTTGAAAGAGAATGGTATTTTAAATGTCTAGCTCACGTATAAAAAGGTAAATTTGTGTGATTTTTATCTTCTTGTTAATATTTTCTCTTTGTAGTTGTAGCCCTCATCCCCAAGCAAACAATTGCTTTATTTTGTTCACTTCCCTCAAATATTCTGTAATTAAAGAGGAGCAAAATGTTACAAAAGAGACAGTTTTTAACAGTATTCAATGGATTAAAAGGAAACTAATACTGAAAATAAAGAACTAAATAAATAGCAATAAACCTTGGAGTGCCCAAAACACAAATTACCCAATATGTTCTGTGATACCCTTACATATTAATAGCATTTCTAGATCTCTGTTGGACTGGAATAATGCATAGATTTTTTTCCAGTTATATGTAAAATTGTGCTCCCCCATTGGAGTCATTTGAGTAAATTAAGTACAACAAAATAAATGTTGTTTTGAAGTTTTGAAGCCAGCATATGAGCATTCAAGCCAACTTCACTATTACTTACCAGAAAAGACAGAGTGATCTTGAAGTGATGATTTTGATATTTCAGTGTACATATGCAAAGCGAGGACAATGCAATAGTAATCATAAATCTAGAACATACCAAGTATGTGAAATATCCTTGGTACTATCACATAATCATAGTTCATTTGTCTCATCTAAAACTCACAAAACCTGAGGAATTGGGTGGCATATCTTATCTACTGTATAAATAATAAAAGGCAGAGAAGAAGCAAGATTAAATAGCTGTCAAGGCAAAAGTCTTTTGCCAAAACTAGTAAGTCTTAATTAAGAATCCATGTACTTGAATTCGTTACTGTCACTGGTATATTGATAATGGATGAATAATTTTAAAATAATATGTCTTAAGTAATGGCTACGTCATTTTATGCTGGTCACTATCTTGATTTTCATTACTTGGAAAAATGATTGGCATAGAGCAACATCTGTAAATTATTTACACATGAATGCATTAGTTATATATTAAATAATTTTAAGGAAACATTTAATATATTAATTGCTTTAATTTTAGATTTTATTATTAAGTTTCAAAAGAATATTAAGTAAAAGCAATAGTATAGAGCTACACATGACTTTTTAAAAATAAAACATATTTTATAATATTTAGAACCTTACATAACTTTACATGTGGAATAAATCTACAGTTTTTTTAGGTATACCAAACTTTGCACAATGTATGAAATTCTATGTGACTAAAACTCTATAGGATATATTATTAGAATATATCAGTAGTTAAATGTGAAGATATATCCTTCATTTGTACAAACTGAACTTTACGTATATTGAAAGTCTCTTTCTGTCTGTCTGTCTGTCTCTATCTCTTTCTATCCCCCTCTCTCTCTGCCTCTCTCTCTCTCTCTCTCTCTCTCTCTCTCTCTCTCTCTCTCTGTGTGTGTGTGTGTGTGTGTGTGTGTGTGTTGTGTGTGTGTGTGTGTGTGTGTGTGTGTGTGTGTGTGTGTGTGTGTGTGTTCTGTGTGTCTGTGTATAAATACCTGTGCCCCTCTATGGCAAAGTACCACGTTTACATGCAATTTTATTTTCTTTGTTTGTTTGTTTTGAGATAAGGTGTCTGTGTAGTCCTGGCTGTCCTGGCACTAGCTCTGTAGACCAGGCTATTCCCAAACTCAGAGATTGACCTGTCTCTATCTCCTGAGTCCTGGGATTAAAGGTGCAACTGCCTGGCAAATTTTAAATCTGCCCCTAATAATCCAACATAGCTTTGCTTTAGACTGCAGTTCCTGTGAAGAAGCATATAGATGCCACCCTTTCCTCTGCTCTTAGAGCTGGCAATATCCTCTGGATGAGAGATGTGCTATAGCTTCATCATGCACAAACCAAAACAACTTGAGAGAAGGAAAGCTATTTCTCTAGTCTCCTATAATCTGAGCTCTGACACATTTCTGTGTTAATGCTATTTAATGTAACTGGAAAATAACGGTTTTTTAATTAACTAAAGCTGAAAAATTTATGATTTCTTTCTAAAATATTTATGTGTGCCCAATTTTATTGTATTAGGAAAATTAAATATTCATATACTTTTACTTAAATAATGTCTCGTAATTTGTATTTAAATCTCACTTGTTGGTAGAAAGCAGCTTCAGTCATTAAATCACAGTGCACAAATTTATCAATGTTTTAGTGAAAACGTAGAAAACAATCTATGAGATTATGCACTTGTGCTTCTAATTTGAAAGTGTAGTTAATACAGGATTATCCAGAGTAACTGTGAGCTGACAGATAACCCACTGACATTTATTAGTACTAGGTTTATATCCTGACATGTGCAAGAAGTGGGCATCATGCCTTCTTGACTCACTGTTGTCAACCCTCTGGAGGCTTGACAGATTCCCAGCAGCGACTCCTGGCAGATGCAGTCTTATCCATAGGCCTAGCAAATACCAAGCAAAGAACTGAAGTTCACTTCCAACAATCTGTTTGAAGGCCAGGAATATCACTGGCAATGTTTGATAATGATCATTTATAACTTCCATGAGGCCCACATAATTAAAATTGTCTGTGTCTTTGATTTGCTAATGAATGAGATAAAGAAGAGAAATCAGTTATAAAATGACACAGTCACAATTTCATTACTGTCCTCATGGAAGATCATTTAGTGCATTAATGTATTTTCTTTTTTTAAATTCAAATTAGAAACAAGCTTGTTTTACATGGCAATCCCAGTTCCTTCTCTTCCTTCCCTGCCCCTCACCAAATCCCATCCCATCCCCTTTCTGCTCCTCAGGGAAGGTGAGGCTTTCCATGGGGGATCTTCAAAGACTTTCATATCATTTGGAACAGGGCATAGGCCCTCCCCTGTGTGTCTAGGCTGAGAGATTATCCCTCTATGTGGAATGGGCTCCCAAAGTCCATTAGTGCACTATCGATAAACACCAGTGCACTACCAGAGACCCCATAGACTTCCCAGGTATCCTAACTGATACCCACCTTCAGGAGGTCTGGGTCAGTCCTATGATGGTTTGCTAGCTATCAGTCTGGGGTTCATGAGCTCCCCCTTTACAGGTCAGTTGTTTCTGTGGGATTCTATACCCTGGTCTTGATCCCTTTGGTCATCACTCAGCCCCCTCTGCACCTGGATTCCAGGAGTTCAGCTCTTTGTTTAGCTGTGGGTGTCTGCTTTTGCTTCCATCAGCTACTGGATGAAGGCTCTAGTATGGCATATAAGGTAGTCATCAATCTCATTATCAGGGAAGGGCATTTAAGGTAGCCTTTCCACTATTGCTCAGATTTTTAGTTGGAGTCATCCTTGTAGATCTCTGGACTTTTCCCTAGTTCCATATTTCTCTGTAAACCTATAATGACTCCCTCTATTATGACATCTCTTTTCTTGCTCTCCTCTATTCTTCCCATGACTCAGTTTTCCTGCTCCCTCGTTTCCTCCTCTCCCCTCCTCTTCTCCCCTTCTCTTTCTCCTAACTCCCTCTCCCCTCCTCCCATGCCCCCAATTAGCTCAGGATTTCTTGTGTGGTGGTTTCTCAGGAAAATGGGAATCAGTCTACCACAAGATCCAGCAATTCCACCCTTAGGCACATACCCAAAAATGAACATTCATACAAGAAGGGCATCTGTTCAACTATGTTAATAGCAGCATTATTTGTAACAGCCAGAACCTGGAAGCAACCTAGATGCCCCTCAACTGAAGAGTGGATAAAGAAAATGTGTTACATTTACACAATGAAGTACTACTCAGTTGAAAAAAAGAATGGAATCTTGAAATTCACAGGCAAATGGATGGCACTAGAAGAAACCACCCTGAGTGAGTTAACCCAGTCACAAAAAGACAAACATGGTATGTACTCACTCATATATGGATATTAGACATAGAGTGAAGGATTACCAACCTACAATCCACACCTCCAGAGAAGCTAAGAAACAAGGAGGACCCTGAGAGAGACATACATATTCCCCTGGAGAAGGGGAAAGGGACAAAATTAACTGTATTTTCTTATAGGCTCCCATTTGTTAGGGATCTCATAAAGGAGGCCTACTCCCCACACTGATAATCAACACTAACCATAATCATCGTCATTTGCTGATTCCTTGTTATGCACCAGTCTGTTTTCTTATGGAATTCCTATTTTGTTTCATATTCTCTGTAAATCTAATTGTAGGTGTAGATTTTGCAGCACCATACAGTTGGAAAACATTGAATTAATTATGGTGAAATAAGTAGAAAATTTCTATAAAAGTTAGATTCAGGACTATCCACAGAGCCAGTCTCTGACTTATGCTGAGGCTGATTATTGCAAGCCTACGGGAAGAATTCTTGGAGAGAACAAAATTATATATATTATATTATATTATAATTCTTTCAACTTCCAAAGATAATTTGTGCTGTAACACAGAGATGAGCACTAAATGAAACAAGGCAGTAAGGAGGAGTATACAGGAGAATGAAGAAGGAGAAAAGGGAAAGATGAATGATGTAATTATAATTTGAAATAAGTAAATGAAAACATATTTGTAACTCGTGGTATCAAAATGATCAGCAGTAAGACAGAGATAAGTGTGTCCTCTATTAAATAATAATACAAAGAGCCACATTAAGATGGAAAATACACAGAGAGTTTGGATTGTGTTTAGTATTGGGTTTCCTTTGAATTTCTGGACTGTTCATGAACTAACTGTGAAGAGACATTTGATTATGGGGACTGCTAAGTCAAATCTGCATATATTTTTAAAGGTATTTTGACTTTGAAATATGGGTCTAAGTATATGTTGTTTTGGAAAAACAATTCTAAGGATATTCTGCTTTTGTTTCCACAGAAGATGAGAAGCTGTGGATTCCTTCTAGGCTAATATGGTTTGATCAATTAAGACCCCTTCTGCCGCAAGAGGTCTCTAATGGGAACAAATGGCCCAGGTGACTCAACATTCAGAACAGCGTCAAGGAAACAAGCTGATATGATGCAGCCTCATAGACTACTATAGTCAAGGTTTAACCATAATTTTAAATTTTCTCAAGATCCCCATAAGACTACCAGCTCCCCCAAACAGCAAGAAGTTGTATAGGAAGCTATACCTAAATTCCCAAAATATTGTTTATAAATGTTTGTTTTCACTTAAAGGGGGTTGGTTATAAGAATTTAATGGTCATAGCCAATCTCTTCTAAAGACAAAAGGTGGATAAGATGTAGAAATAAAGGGGAAAAGCATAGATTATTATAATAATAAAAATGTGATAAATGTTTTAATTTACTTTAATCCAAAATACAACTGTTAATCTCAAAATACCTTACATTAATATGGATTTTGGTTTATTGATACAAACTTAATTTTGTTATACTATCATTCTACTCTTGTTTAATGTATTATGTTTATGCAGCTCATTTTAAAATGCAATGTGTAGTTAAGAAATTAATAGTATCTATAATAATCAATTTTACAATCATGTTAGGTTTTCTAAACATGTAGAGATAAATTTCAGATTGATATCTAATCTTCAAACACTTCAAAGACCTACAGAACATGGCATTTGCAATGTCTTAGGAACTTTGACTTTTATCAACATTGAGTTACATCTGGTCCAGGTAGTGCCAATTACTTCAAGAGGAGGATTGGCATCAAAGAAGCTCTTCATGGAGTTTTCTTTCAATGTTACAAGACTAAACATTTGGGCAAGAAACTGCTCTTTCCTGGACTTTTGACTCTTTGCTGCGTAAACTGGACATGCAGGACCCATAGGAAAGTAACTGCTGAACTTGCCAAGACAAGATGGGATAGTCCTTCAGGATTCCTGCTTCATGAAAGAGTCTGCCAGACATTCTGCAGGACACAGAAGAAAGTGACTGATGAATTTGGCTCGAATAGTCAGAACAGTCCTTCAAAGGTATTGCTTCACTGAGAAATCTGCAAAATACTAGATCTCTTGGCTAAAGATGGATGCCCCAACATTGCAGAAGAACTCTGGGTGACTGTCAAGGTATGAAGATATCGTTGTCAATACTAGAGTTTATATATTATCCTTCTAAAGTCTTTGATAGAGTTGAAGACAGACAGTTATGGTTATAGTTTTCTTTAGTTATGATAAAAGATAAGTCACGTGTAAAACTTTAGACTCACACAAATAGGAGAGATGACAGAATATTTTCTTTAATTTTGTCAAATATAAATACACTAAATATTACCATTAAATTCTTGCTTGATACCTTTTTCATTATATGTAATTTTACAATGTTAAAGTTAAAACTTTCCTTTGTAATTAGACAGAAAAGGGGAGATGATTTGTGATTCCCTTTTTTATTCTGTGAATAAGTTTTATTACCACTGATTAATAAAAAAGCTGATTTGTACAATAGCCAGCAGAATAGGTCCAAGCTGGAAATCTAAGCAAAGATACAGGGAAAAAGAAAGTGAAGTCAGGGGAGACATCAGCAAGCCACTGAACAAGCAAGACATACAGAAAATGAAGTAACAAGCCATTGGCCATGGGGCAAAGCATGCATAGGTATATGAGTTAATTTAAGTGGAAGAGTTAGCTAGTAACAAGCCTGAGCTATTGGCTGAATATTTATAATTCATATTCAGGATCTGAGTCAGTTATTTAGGACATGAAATATCCAATTACAGGAAATAGGGAAATATGTTAAATAATCATCCTCAATAACACATTTGTTTCCTTTTATACTATTCTGTCCACATGTCAAAGTTTGTCATTTCTTTAACTGTTGTAAAATGCACTATCAAACTGAAGAAATACCATACACAAATTCACAATTCAAAAATTGTAACAATGACTGTAGTTTAGATGTGAATCATTTCTGTTTTGTTTTGTTGGTTTCTTGTCATTTCGATTCCATTCTGTTTTGCTGTGATAGGAAATTAGTTCCAGGGATCTCTGCATCTTGGGCATTTATACTCTTCACCCTTATATCATTAGAATATAATAAATTTAAGTTTTATACTTTGTATGAGCGAAAATCATGGTGATGAATATTTCAAACTCAGATAAAATTTGATTTTCTCTTCTATTTTATGAGCATTATAATGGTTTGCCTAAGTACAATTGTGATTTTCATTTCCTTGTTCTTTATTACAATTGCCATACTTTATGAAATTAAATGTTCAGTTTGTTCCAAGGAAAAATAAGGCTTGTAAGAAAAGAGAATTTTGTCCATTAGCAGAAAATGAAAGTTGGAACAGATTTTTGCTTAATCAAGGCAAACTAAAGCTTAAAAAAAACAGATCACAGAAATTATGTGTGTACTTTCAACCATATCCTTCTATGGTTTTAACCTCAAAGGTCAAAATTTTAGTTTCAGAAATAAGATTGAGGATGAAACAGCAGTCTCTGGCCTTCTTCAGTTACCACAATCACACACAGTGCCCTCTCCCTGGTCTCCATCTCATCCCCATTATTGAGTCCTCCCTTCAAAGAACTGTTCTAGTGCTACCCCATCTTTAACTACTTACAGGACTGGTGTACTCCTCACTTATATTCCTCTTTGCAACCACTTCTTCCGTGTAAATTCATAACCTGGTAACCAAATAACAAAATATCAGTACCAGTATGGGAACCCCTACTTAAAAGCCGGATATAAAAGTCAGCACAAAAATCCTTTCAAATGCTGTAATTTTGTATAAAATCTTGCCAAATACTTCCTTAATAAGTCATCTTTATAAAGGTGATTTCTTACATGTTTACCAAAGAACTACATGGAAATTTTGGGGTGTATTTGGAAAACTCAAAGTTGGACAGTAGAAAGCAAGAGTAAGTAATGAAAGGCAAACTTGTCAGGTTTATTATCTCTGGTTACATTTACCCATGAATCTGTGGAGATGTAAGATTTCCATAGAGGCTTGCCCTGCATGATGCTGAGAGATCATTGTCTGTTACTGCAGGAGTTGTCTACTCACCCTCCTGCCCTACATTCCAAGCTCACCACATCCATTACCTTGTAACACACACCTCTCCTTGGACCTCACTTCCCTTCCTCCCACTACTCTCTGGAAGACACCGAAAGGCTCGAAAAATTTTCTTGAAATCAAATTTTAGGAGAACTTTACTCTCACTATTGTCCCACACTCTTCTTAAATACAAGCTGCTTGGATTAACTTTGAGTTTTCCCCTCATATTTACCCATTTTGCACCAAGATATGCAATGCTCTCTTCGATGCTTCTTCAGTGCCAGTGGCACTGCTGTCTCCACTTCCCCACGAACTTTTGAACTTTCATTTATGTTTGGAGTCTGTGTGTGCTTGCCACCAGTGCAACACCAATTTTCTTTGTGGGTCTGCCTTCTCCGTGCTCTTGTAATCTTGTTTGCTTAAGTAGCCAGGGCTCTACGAGTTTAAAACTTGTTATTGAGCTGTAAAAACTTGTTATTGAACTATAAAATATATTCCTCAGCTACTTCAATGATGATTTTCCCTGCTTCCTTCATTCAGACCCTATTCTGTATGATGTACTGGATTGTGAAATAGTTTTAGAAATATTTTTCTACTTTAATTCAGTAATTTTCATGCAGTTTTCATTTCTCCTTTGATGTTTTTAACTTCCAAAAGATCTTGTATGTTTTGTAAAATATTATATTTATCACAGATGCAGTGTATTTTAAATCTCTACAGATAATAATGAGAAATATTTTTAGATTTATTTATTTTTTTCAAAGTGTGTGTGTGTGTGTGTGTGTGTGTGTGTGTGTGTGTGTGTGTGTGTGTGTGTGTGTCTTGGATGCCAGAGAATTTGGTCCCCTTGGAGTTGGATTTACAGGCTACACTGAGACCCCCTCATGTGAGTGATGGAACTGCATTTGGATCCACTGGAAGAGCAGTACATGTTAGGAATTGTTGAACAATCTCTCCCATGCCAGTTGTGTTTCATTTTCTTTGTAGTCATCGTTAATTTGTTTTCCTCTTTGTATTTCCTAATATCTTTATTTGCTCCATGGACATTAAGATGATATTGATATTGAATATCTTTGAATACTCATCCATTTAAAACTTAGTATCCCATTCCCTCTGGAAGGACATGTTGCTCAGTCTAGATGGGGGTGGGCCTTCGTCCTGCCCCAAATGATGTGACACAATTTGATGATTCCCAGTAGGATGCCTCACCCTCTTTGAGGAGTGAAAGGAGGTGGGGGTGGGGTGGGGGAGAGTGGAGGGATAGGAAAGATAGGGAACTGGGATTGGTATGTAAAATAAGATTGTTTTAAAAAATAATAAAATAAAGTATTTTTAAAAAGTTGGTCTCTAGATAAGCACTATTGGACACAGTGGGTGGTTTAGGGTTGAGGCTGATGAGAATTCTTAAGTCACAGTTATTATACTCTTGAATGGTGTAATGCAACCATGGCTACATCCTCACACTGTGGTTTTGTTGTAGAGACACATGGTATAATCCTGCAATCCTGGCACTGTGATATTGAGACAAGAGATTACGATCAGTCAGAATAATGTAACACATTGAACGCCAGTGATAGGTACATGGTAAAACTCTTTATCAGGAAGTAAAATTTAATTCAAATAAAAGTCTGTTCATATGTTAATACTTATTTTTTTGTTAGAGTAACAAGTCTGAGGAACACAGTTTTCATTTTGCAGAGTAAATAAAGAGCTTTGAGATTCTGCAAAGTTTGATATAAATATACTTAATATAAATGATTAAAAAGAGAACTTGAAACAAATTGAAATTTAACATATAACTATATAATATGTTCCTTACCCACAAGGCAATGCTATTCTAGGCTGTGTATCACCTGTCTTTGTGCAGAAATCCTCAGCTTTATGTCCTGCAAAGAGTAAATACCCAAGGTTCCTGCTTTGTTAAGCTACCTTTAGGAGGTACAATTTAATTATTTATTTATTTTTATTTTTTAAAAATGTATTCTTTATCCTCAGATATCTATGGAGCCACTTGTAGTAGATCAGTACTTATCCCCAGCATATTAATGGACTTTGAGAGCCCATTCCACATAGAGGGATACTTCCTCAGCCTAGACACACAAGGGAGAGCCTAGTCCCTATCCCAAAGGATGTGATAGACTCTGAAGATCCCCCCACAAAGGCCTCACCCTTCCTGGGGGTAGCAGAAAAGATATGGGATAAGTAGGGTGTCAGTGGGGGGCAGGGGATGAGGAGAGAAAGAGGGAACTGGGATTGATATGCAAAACAATCTTGTTTTTAAATTAAAAAAGAAATGTATTAATAGTACAAACATCATAGTTAGTCTAGCCTACCTTAAAAAATAAATGTATTCTTTGTGTCTTTAACATCATGCTTCCTGATCTCACTCCCAAAAAAGGAAGAAAGGGAAAATCTCATCATGGAAACTGCAGTGTGACAGAGTGAATCACACAGTAAAACCCTTTATCCATACATCTTTACATGCAGGCATTCATCCCAAATAATTATTGGTTTGTTTCAAGGCTTCTCCTGGTCTCTGCTACACCATCAACTCTGGTCCCTCACTGGGACATTTCCCTAAACATCTGTTTCTGTCCTGTGTTGTGGAGATCCTGCAACCCTGAGTATACTGGACCCTGCCCCCACTGTGCTCCAGAGGATCACAGATGGGGTGGATGTTGACCTGGGCCAACACTTAATCCTGGGCCTGGGCCTGTGTAGTTGTAGGGTTGGTCAGCCTGCCAGCTCTAGGAGACACAATTTAAATAGCATTTCTTTACACCCATCTAACCTATTCAATTCAATTTCTTTTCACTATGTCCATAGACTTGTTTAAGTATTATCATGGATTTAGAATTTTTTTTTTTTGTGTGTGTGTTGTTCAAAATAAGTGTTCTATGCCATGCTCATACTACTTATCTCCTGCTGTTCTACATCTTCAGTTCCTGACATAGTTAACATGCTACTATCAATATTTAGCACACACTGGCCATTTCATATCAATATGTTTGTTCACTTACTTTCCAAGTTTTTCCATGCTGACATATGCATTAGAGCTCTATTTTATTGTTGAATAACATTCTATTCTATAGTTTACCACTGAATAATATTTCCTTGCTAAGTATTATCTCAATGTATTGATATTCTGTTAACTGTGCAAGATGAATGAAGGAAAGTTGCTTAGCACTGAGAACTGAATGAGGCTATTTAGATGTCAGAATTCTAGCAAACAATCTCAACTATCCAAATATGTAGTGCTACCAATTTCTTGAAGTTTCTAAATGATGACCCAATGGAATGGAATGGGTCACTATTCAGCCTTCAGCTTGTCACTTTAAGCCATGAATTTCTGGGGGTTATCATAAGCAAAAATATGGCTCTCTTGCCTCTCTATCTGGCTAGCTTAGTTTTTAGAGTTAAATTGTTGTTTTCTTCTATTTCAACTTTTAACAGTATTAATCTGTCATGTAAAATGTTTGTGGCCCTTTTATGGTTCACAGGGCACAGTCATATAAAATCCTTCATTCTGTATTTGGTCTTTGCTTAAATTCTAAATGAGGTGAAATTTAGCACATTGCAGTTCTGATGTACATACAAGGTTATAGCATAAAACACAGATGTACACTCATTCTCATTCTCTAGAAACATTCTTTCAAGTATCTCCATTTCATAGTTTGTATTTCTCAAATATCTCATTACACTTCTCAGTGTCAATCCAAGGCATCCTGTGCATATGATTGCATTATCATTCATATAAAACTAAAATTACCTGGAGTAAAAGTAAATGGAAATGTACAGTTTTTAAAAACTCGATGAAGTATTGAGTTATTACCACATATTCCTTTATTACCAAAGATATTTATTTACCAAGTTTAAAATAATGAGTGAAATAATAGGATTCTAGGACACTAAAATTTAGTAAATAATTACAAGAAAACAAAAATGTATATTTACATTTTTAGCTTTTGATTAATATATAAAATTGTGAATATGCATGTTTCTTTAAGAAGATGCCTAGAGATCAGGGTGCCACAAATCCATTCATACTAATATCCTTTTGTAAATACACGACTTAACCTCTAAGTTTCAATTTCACCCTCCATAGAATTTATATTGATTTGCAAATAAACTCATTGCACAGCTTCCAAAACAGGAAAATTACTCTGACCCATGCTATCATTATTGAGGAAAGCTAGTTATTGGCTAAATGTTCTTTGTCTTAGTGGTAGACATACCACATACTTGTGCACATGTGCACTGGAAAGCAAGTCTTTAATAATCTGTACCTGTCACTATATGTATGCAAATGGAGTTTCTTCAATAGTTTAATTTTATGAGATATGATTTCCAGTTTATAAAATTGGGGATGGTAATCTATACTCCATAAAAATTTGTAATAACTTAAATAAATATATTCATGTAATTTTCTTATAATAATGACAAGAGTAATAAAATAATATTATTAACCAACACTCAAAACATAATTGTTGTGTTCATTAAGAAGATTTGAGATGAGATATCCATGTTTAAACAACACAAATTTTTTAATGGACTTAGGAAACATCAGATGACTTTACTGCTCATGTGACTCAAATTGAGTACCAAAATACCTTGGTGGGATCTTCATTCACAGTTACTTGTATGACTCTTCTTGGGGAGACATGAACAAAATGTCTATCCACTGCATACAGGGTTGCAGTGATAGACCAATGAAACAATGTCATCAAAGTCCAACTTGGTGGATCAATGAGCTTACGAGGGACACTAACATTACAATAGCTGACTCTCAGGCAACTGTGTCATGAGAATGCTCCACATAGGCATGGAAGATGCTTCAAAGAGCTGTAGCATGATGTTTCCTTGTCAGTTCATAGGTAATTCCATCCAAGCATCTCCTCTTCCACTGCAGTTTTTGTGTTTACTGTTAGAACCACAGTGAGGGCTTTTTGAGCCTTGTAATTCTTGTGAGCTTCTGGAGTTTTCTAAGTTTCTTTTTAGTGTTGCAACCATTCATCCTACCACAAGAAGAAATGTTTCACTCATTCAGTAATCAATAATTATTTATTTGATAATTATGAAGTAAGAAGAGGTGTTCAACATAAACTAGGAAATTAATAGCAAATAGAATATTGATTAGAACATTACTTAGTTTACTAATTACTGCTTTATCTTATTTTAATTTTTATTTACTTTTATTACTGAGTAATTACTGCTATGAGAATTAAATAGATTAATTCCTTATGGAAAAATAGAATATGAGCATGACTTCCAGTTAATTTTCTTTTAACACTTTTAGTTGGCATTAGTATAATTAAATTATGTTAGAAAAATGCAAAATAAGCTAGATAGTTGGCTCAGTGTTTAAGAGTAATGATTATTCTTCCAGAGGACTGTAGTTCAACTCCCAGCTCACAAATAGCAGTTCACAACAGTAACTCCAGTTCTAGGAATCTGATATTATTTTCTACTCCACAGGATTCTGTGTATGTCCCATACACATGGGACATATAAATTTATGGGAACACACACACAGCATACATACACATATAGAATAATGTGCTGTTACCCATAGTGGTACACACCTTTATTCCCAGCACCAAGGAGGCAGAGACAAACACATCATTTTGAGTCTGGGACAGGTTTGTCTACATAGTCAGTTCTAGCATAGTCAGGGCCGTGTAGAGAGAGACCTTTCCCACTCCCCACCAAAAAATAAAAATAACGAAAACGAAAATCAATAAAACCATAAGATAATCCAGTTTATCTCCATCAGTTTTTAAAAGTGAATATTAATAATTGAGAAAGGATCTAGTGAAAGTTACTTTTTTTTATTCTGACATTTTTACATGTTTTTTTATCATATTCTTTTCCTTCCCAAGATCCTATTAAAAGAACAACTTAAAAGCAGCAGCTATATCAAAACACTGATAAAAAGTGCAATAGAGTCTCAATAAGGCAAGCATATTTTTGAAGCACATAAATATCATTCTTCAAGAGAGACATTTGTAAAGATGGCATAATAATTGTCCATGTAGAATAGATATTAGTCAGATATTTCCATAAATGATTTGTGGAAAATATGTTAGTGCTAATAGACTGCATGAGGTCCTAATCCTTAAGTCATGTTTTAAAATTAGCATTTTAAAAGTACAAAAATGAACTTTAGCCCATAGATCAGATTGTGCCTAAAGACCTCCTGTGATATATATATCTATATTAGCTCTTGCAGACAAATCTTCTTATAAAGAATTCTCTAACCACTGATAAAGCCCTCTCTCTTTTCTGAATGATACCCAGTAAATCATCCAGTCAGTGACAAGTGTTCAGCAGTCATTGGTGACCTCTGACACTGTACATAATAGAAATGTAAGGTTACATGACATGGCTTGTCACACTTCAGTGAAGGGTCAAATACTAATAGAAATACATGACTCAATGGTGAAAGCACTAATATATGGGTTTAAAGGGAGTTAATGAGCAACATGGAGAGAGTCTGTTGACGTGTCATTATTGAGGCAAACGTGACTATGGTGCAAGTGACATTGAAATGAAGATGGAAGGATAAGTAAAGAAGTGAAGGGTCATGGAGAAGGGATAAAACTAAGTTAAACATTTGACAGGGTAAGAAGTGCTTGGCATGTCCAGGAAAAGAAAAGAAACACTTCCTGGCCTGTGTGAAGGAAGGGATGAAGAATAGATGTGTTCAGACAGTTAAGCACAAGGCAGCTTCTTAGGGTGTTTGAAGTTATAACAGAATTGAGTGACATGCCGAGGATGGGAACACACTGAGCTGTTAAGAAAATGTTACATGCTATTTCCTTTACAAAGCTAGCCAAGAAGAGATTGTGTTAGGATAAATCTTTCCGCCAAAAGCCGCCGAGCCCCACTGCCACGTGTGCGCTTTACGCCAGCTGCACGCCGAGTTAGGGCCCAAATTAATGCACAGAGAGACTTGTATTAGGTTCAAATGCTGCTTGGCCAATGACTAGGATTCCTCATCTGTTAGCTCAGTCTTAATTATCATAAACCTATATATTTTATAAGACTTATCTTATAGAGGATGCCTTTTGCTGATGCCCTCTCCTGCCTGTGGCTCACATGGTGCCACTGGAGGAGGAAGGGTAAAAACGGACACTTTCTGTTTCTCCTTGCTAAATATGAGTCTCCTTGCTATGTCACTTCCAGCCTGGATCACCACTTCTCTACTACATTTCCCAGAATCCTCTTTGACTCCTAGTCCTATCTAACTTGCTGTCTCATTGGACAAACAGTATTTTATTTAACAATCAATAAGATAAACATACACAGAAGTACATCCCTCATCAAGATTGTTGACAGAAATATTTGAAGAGAGGATTGATGGGCTTTCATGAATTTTGTGGCATGTATGAGTCTCCAAATTAATGTCATTGTGTAACTTTTGTTTCATTTTCATAAATTTGACTCACAATCAGTGGTTCCCTGCTTTGCTCAGTGTCTTTCCCCTAACATGGTGACCTGTACCAGCCTCTCTATCCAACTCTCTATCCCAACTCTCACAACTAATTCAACAACTCAGTCTTTAAATATGTATCTTTTCTTTATATTTCTCTTTAATTTGCTCCTTAATTACCAAAACCAACAAAATGTAGTGATCAATTGAAGTCTCTGAATTTCCTTATAGTACTCTCAACAGAAACATTACCGATTGCACAATTGCAAGTGTATACTCACTCATTGATATGTAGTTCTTCAGAGTCTATGTTTAGGCTGACTAGATCCCTTCACACACATTCTTTAATTCAGTGGTTCTCAACCTTCCCAGTGCTGCAACACTTATACTCAGTTCCTTATATTGTTTTGAGCCCCACCCATAAAATTATTTTATTGCTACTTAATAACATCAATTTTCTACTGTTGTGAATAATAATTTATATATCTGATATTAAATAGCTGATATGTGATGCCCAAAGGAGCCATGACTCACAGGTTGAGATCCACTGCTTTAATTAGTTGTGCAGCTTTCCCCAGACAGGGATTCTGAAATGTCACCATAGAATAATCTATTGCCTAAAATGCTTCCACTAAGAATGTTCTTTCTTAGCCAAAATCTTTCTGTCACATTTCAACTTTTGCCCCTTTGTCCTTACAAGACATTTAGAATACTACTATGCGCTGACTAATTTTATGTCAAGTTACTCAAGCTATAGTCCTATGGAAGGAAGGACCCTCAAATGAAAAAACTGCCTCCATAAGATTCAGCTGTGGGACATTTTCTTTCTTTCTTTCTTTCTTTCTTTCTTTCTTCCTTCCTTCCTTCCTTCCTTCCTTCCTTCCTTCCTTTCTTTTCTCAAAGGGGTCTTTTATTTATTTGCTTGTTCGTTTATTTTTCTCTCACCAATATATCCTGATCACAATCTCCCCTCCCTCCAACTATTCCAGTTCCCTCTGCATCTCCCCACTCTCCCAGATCTACTATTCCTCCTTTACAATTCAGAAAAAAAAAAAAAAAAGGTCTCTGTAGGGGACACTGTAACCACACCTGCTAGGGCTGGCTACAGGTATTCCTGACCATGCCTTAGAGGGTGTGGTCAGAGTGACATAGGGAAGGTTTAAGTATGAGGGGAGTGCACATGGAAGTCCCTTCTTCCTTTTCATCTTCGGCTTGCTGTGCTTACTCCTGCCCTGCCTGCTGGCTAGGTCGCTCTGTAAGTAAGGCTTCTCCCTAATAAATACCCCTATATTTTTGCCTGACTCGGTATTGGTAATTCCCACTTCAGGTCTCCTGGGGATATCAACCAAACTTGGCATAACAAAGGGAAAAATTCTCATATCAAGACTGGAGGAGACAACATAGGAGCATGGAAAGGGTACCAAAAGGAGGAAAATGAGTCAGGAACACACCCATGCCCACTGTTAGGAGTACCACTAAAACATCAAGCTAAACAATTTTAACTTAAATGCAGAGGACCTAGCACAAAACTTTTCAGGCTCCATGATTGTAGCTTCAGTCTCTGTATGCACTTATAAACCCTGCTTAGTTAATTCTGTGTGTAATGTTATCCTGATGTCCTTGACCTCTTTGGTTCCTATAATCCTTCCTCTCTGTCTTCCCTGGGGTTCCCTAGCTCTGCCCAATGTTTGGCTGTCAGCTTCAGAGGAAGCCTCTATGATAAAAACTGGACCAGGCACCAATCTATGAGTATAGCAGAATATCATTAGAAATCATTTAACTGACTTTTACATAATTATTATTATTATTATTATTATTATTATTATTATTATTATTATTATTATTATTATTATTATTATTATTATTATTATTATTATTATTATTATTATTATTATTATTATTATTATTATTATTATTATTATTATTGTTTATTATTATTATTATTATTATTATTATTATTATTATTATTATTATTTGGCAAGTCCTGTTTAGGTTCTCTGTCCTGAATACAGTGGCACCCACACTGATAAAATATATTGCTAATGCATTAAATTACACATGGGCCCTTACATATTGATAATGGGGTGACTTCAATACCCCACTCTCACTAACAGACAGGTCATCCAGAGAAAAATTAAACAGAGAAACACTGGTGCTGACAGATGTTTGAATCTTCCTTCCATTGAATCTAATGAACCTAACAGATATCTATAGAAAATTTACACCCCCCAATTATATATCATCTTAGTACCTCACAGAACTTTCTCCAAAATTAACCACACATTTAATATAAAGTAAGTATCAACAGATACAAGAACACTGAAATAACCCTCTGCATCATCTGAGATCACCATGGGTAAAAGCTGAATTTCAACAACAGGAAGTCTACAAACTCATTTTCATAAATAGTGATTGACTTGGGAGGGCCAGTGCTATTATGTCTGATGCCATCCCTGTGCTGGTAGTACTAGGTTCTATAAGTAAGCAGGCTGAGCAAGATGGTAAGCAGCACTCCTCCAAGACTTCTATATCATCTCCTGCCTCCATGTTCCAGCCTTGCTTGAGTTCCTGTCCTGACTTTCTTCAGTGATGGACTATGATGTAAAACTATAAGCTAAATAAACACTTTATTTCCCAACTTTCTTTTGGC
The DNA here is from genome assembly GCF_003668045.3 of Cricetulus griseus. Classification (NCBI taxonomy): domain Eukaryota; kingdom Metazoa; phylum Chordata; class Mammalia; order Rodentia; family Cricetidae; genus Cricetulus; species Cricetulus griseus. The sequence continues at coordinate 135,510,896 of NC_048595.1, read as the reverse complement.
CATGGTGTTTTATCAAAGCAATTAGCCCTAACTAAAGCATGCTCCTTTTGACTAGGAAAGATAGATTACCATCTTTGTTGATATCTATCCATGTTGACTTTGTCCTAGTACATCTTGTTCTTCATCTTGGAGTTTTCTTGTTTTATTAATTGTTGCTAGATCATGATGCTTATCTGCTGCCAAAGCTTCAGTGAATGGAATCTGAAATCTGAGTCATAATGAAGAAGCCATCATATGTGTGTCTTTGCAAGCACTTAAACTTTATACTCAGTCATTTGTGTTTGCAGTTAGGTGTCACTTATCTCACTGCTTCCTTAGTCTTAGGTTTGTTACCTCAATTGATTTTGTGCTTGCTATATTTCTTCAATTACCAATCCCAAACATCTGTGTGTCATTCTACACTCTAAGAAAATATTAATTTCAGTGAAAGTCTTCTCTGATATTCTCAGTTCAAAGACATATTGAAAGAGTTCCACAGTCTAGAGTCATATTTCAATTGATATGCAAACTGTCTGATATTCTTTCAATTTTTTAAGGAATGCAGTACACATATCATTTGGGGGCATCCTAAAACTGGAGATAAAGAAAACATGGATTCTGACACAAAAATATGTGTTTTGCCCTGGTGCCATAAGTGAAGCTGCAGTGTATCCCTTATGTTCCTCGAACATATGTGATGATTGCCAGATGTTTCTGTGACAGTTATGACATGTTTCCTGTACCTTTTAGCAGAACATTGGAACTTAACAAGTTTATAGTCAGTTTGTAGTCATTGCAAAAAGAATAGTTCATTTTTAAAAAATTATTTCTAGAGACAAATATATGGGGCTAGGAAATGTGCAAATATTTTTCAAATTTTGAAGACAGGTAAAACAGCTCATAACGAATAAAATGCAGTCCTTTCTAACACCATCATTCAGTATGTGACTTTTGATTTTCAGCTTTTTTAGTGTTTTTGAGATGCACCCACAAGCTCCCCAATTTTTTTTCTATCAGATGTTTCTATGTCTGATCTTAGCTAAAAATCAGGGATTACCAACTCTGGTACTAATTAACTACCAGCACATACAGTAGTTTATTCTTTAATTACAAGATTACTGCATTGCATTACACAGAACCCACACTACTTAGCACACAAGATTGCCCTGTCATCCCTGAGTTTTGGTGCACCATCAACCTTCTTCTGATTTATGAAATCTATTATACAAAACCTACCTAAAACAATGATAGCTGTCAAGCTGTGATTCTGAATCTATTAGTACATGTAACTTCCCATCCTCTTGACTTGGATTTTGTTCTTCCTTGTGTAATTATTAAGCTCTTAAGAATAATAGATTCCTTAGTCTATTTAAAGCAATGGATGAAAACAATCTCTTCGTGTTGAACTCTAAACACACAGGTTTTGCTAGGTAACCAATATCTTAATTAGGGTTTCTAATGCTGTATGTAATAAAACACTATGACCAAAAAGCAACTTTCAGAGGAAAGGGTTTACTTTATTTATAGTTCCATATTACAGACTGTTAGCATTTAGACATTTGTATTGCCCTGCCTTTGGAGTTCTGGCAGGATTCACCCTCAGCTGCTGCCATTAAGAGCACTATCTATGCCTGTTTACCAGGTCCCCTTTTAAAAGGGCCCTGTTCATCTCCCATTTCTCTCTCTCTCTTTCTCTTTCTCCCTCTCTCTGTTTGTCTGTCCCCTATCTCTCTTTCCTCTCTCCCACTGCTGCTGTCCCCAGAGGAGGCCAGTCTCCCCCCTCCACTCTCCGCTTTTCACTATCCTTTTCCATTAATAAAAACCCCTCTGCTTGAACTCTGTCATATGGTGTCTTTCTCTCTCAAGATGCTTTTTTAAAAATTACAACACAGACCATCAGCAATAGAAATTAGGTCAGGAAAGCCAGGAGTTGATGCATAGGCCATGGATGAGTGTTGAACATTGTCTTATTTCTTATGGCTTGCTCAGCCTGCTTTAATATCACACCCGAGATCATCAGCCCAGGCATGGCACCACTCAGAGTGAGCTGGCTCCTCCTATATCAATTATCAATTAAGAATATCCACCAAATTACTGACCACAAACCGATAGAGTGGGAGCACTTTCTCACTTGTGTCAAGTATAAACAAAATTGCCCATATACCTGATATCTTCAAATGGAACATGTATGAAAACATTTATCACTTAGTTTATTGTAAAGCTTAGTGATTTAACATATGTTACCTGATAAATGTGGTGGTAGCTACATGGTATACATTTATTAAATTTAAGATTATAAATGCACATAATAAGAAACTGAACTACCCCAAAAGAAAAAAAAAAGTGTGATTTAGTGTAAAACATGTGGCTGGGAATTATTTTTCAATTGTCATAGACTTATACCATACCCATAAGCATTCTCTAATTTCATTCTCCATATATCTTTAAAGAACTCCACTTGCCTTTGCCTCTTGAGGACAACAGAAATATGGCTTGACATTAGATCAAGTATCAAATTTCCAAGTTCAGAATTAATACTGTATGTCATTAGTGTTTGTGTTTAAATAGTTGCTATTGAGTTTGTGTTATGTCTGAGTAATAATATCATTAGCTATTAATCCTCTTACATTTTTAAATTATAGGTTTAACAAATTAGAAAATGAAAGAGAATAAATTTCACCCTGTGTTGCAATTTCATTTCACAGCATGGCATCACTGTTACAAATATTCTGATTTTAGCATCATCTAGACTGTATTGTAAGGACTGATAATCTGCTCAGTATGAACAGAAACAAGATTTCTAAGCTTGAAAAATACATTTATTTAGCTATGGATTAAGATAGTGGTTCTCAACCTTCCTTATGCTGAGATCCTTTAATATAATTTCTCATGTTGTGGTGAATCCTAGCCATAAAATTACTTTGACTGCTACATTATAACTGTAATTTTCTACTGTTTATAAATTATAATATAAATATCTGGGTTTTCTGATGGTCTCAGGTGACCTCTTTGAAAAGGTTGTTTGACCCTCAAAGGGATTGTAACCTGCAAAGGGATTGAGAACCCCTTGTTAAGATGGAAATTTCAAAATGATGAATAATAAAACTTAATTATAAAGGTTTTGCTTAATCATTACACTGTTTTGATACTCCTCATAATTTCTAAAAATAATATTCGTTATCTAACATAAAATTGATGTAATTAATGAAACTCAGTTAACCATCTATGAAGTGTTACCTGCTTCCATAATATGTATGCAGTCCTTCTTTTGTTCAAGACCAGCAGTAGGTGACTGAGCAACATGAATGAATTTCACTGCAGTGCATTAGGGTAAAATCATTATCAATGAGAAGGACAAACACAGGTAGAACAAAACCAGATACCTTAAAAGTAAAAAAAAAAAAAGTTAAATGATGTATTTTAAAATATGTCATTGAAAAGCCGGGAGTTGGTGGCACACGCCTTTAATCCCAGCACTCGGGAGGCAGAGGCAGGTGGATCTCTGTGAGTTCGAGGCCAGCCTAGAGCGAGTTCCAGAACAGCCTCCAAAGTCACAGAGAAACCCAGTATTGAAAAAAAAGTCATATAATATATATACATATATTGGGTACAAGTCTGTGAATCCACTTAATTCTTTTGTTTTTTTGTTTTGTTTTGTTTTTCAAGACAGGGTTTCTCTGTGTAGCTTTGGAGCCTATCCTGGGACTCGTTTTCGAGACCAGGCTGGCCTCGAACTCAGAGATCCACCTGCCTCTGCCTCCTGAGTGCTCGGATTAAAGGCGTGCGCCACCAACGTCCAGCCATCCCACTTAATTCTTAATGTAGAAAGAGAGGATGAATAATTATTTTTATTGAAGTTTTTATTATTTTGAGGATGTGATGCATGAGTATTGTATTGACACAATATCAACCTTTCCCATGCCTCCCCCCAAATCCCCCCATTCACTGTTGTTTGCATATGCCTATGTTTAGGGACTGATAACTTGCAGTTGGATAACCTATCATGAGCTTGTCCCAAAGAAAATGGAATGTCATTCTATCCCCAGCCATTAACTGCCAATGACTCTTCATTTAGGAGTGAGAATTTGTGACATTTCTCCCATCTACATTGACAAGTCAACTGATAACCTCATTGTGCAAGTGTTGCTTAGGAGACAATATTGTTGAGGTTATATGAATGGAGCTTCCCTGTCTCGTCTAGAATATATTATCTCTCACCATGCATTTCTTCCCTCTTACTTTTACATCTATCTATGTCCAGTTCTATGGATTTCCCTACGCTTTAAGTGTACCAGATGCCTTACAGATGTATCAGCTTGTTATGAATATCTCACATCAATTTTTTTCTGCATTTTGATCAAGTGTAGATCTCTTTTACAATCTGCATCTGTGGAAAGTGCAGCTGCTTGATGATGGGTGAGAGTTACAATTACTGTGTGTGAAAGGATTAAAAAAAATAGAGTGGGAACCATATTGATTTAAGAAGATGGAAGTAGTAGATTGTCCTAAATTGTCTATGACTGCTCCACCATGGATAGCTTTTTAGTTTTATGGTAACAGTAATGAATTTACATCCTGTTGCATGAGCATTAGTTCCATTTTAATAGCTATTGGCTACCTGCATGAGAAAAATGGTATCACTGTACAAACATGAAAGTCTTTTGCCTAGTCATTGTCGTGGTTTTTAGATTTTAGATCTGGGACAGGGAAACACTATTAATTGCCCTTCCCTCATGGTTGTTTGTATAGAACCTTCAAGTAATATGAGAGATAGACATCAACACAGTGACTTACAGGTTGATTTCAGCTTCATTCCTCCAACTCTCAGGTCTGAAATATGTGATGTCTTCAGCATAAGGGTCTTATTGTCAAGTTCTTAAAGGTCAGCTTATTGTTTGGGGAGTCTCTTGGATCCCCTTACCATCAACCCAAAATGATGCTTCTCATTCATGGCACTAAGGGTTTTCTTTAACACTATGTGTCTTTGGAGAGATCAGTATCATTGTATAAACCATCTAATCTCCCTCTCCCTCCATCTCTACTCATATATATATATATATATATATATATATATATATATATATATATATATGGTCATGCTCTTATTTGTGTGCTTTAAATGAAAATAATTCTGAACATTTTTCCAAACATTAATGTTATTTATCACTAAGACCTCCATCCATCTCATTCTATATAATCCTATCCCCTTTCCCCTAGTGTCTGTGTTCTACTGTCCTATCTAGATCTCCTTTTCCTCATTCTAATTTTTCAGTCCCATTCTGCTTTCCTAGCTTTGGAAAATACTATCTACTAAATAACATAATCTGGACCCAGAAAGACAAATACCACTCTTTCTCTTTTGATCCCAGTCCCAGATAAATGAAGTAACTATCATTATTTTAGTTTTACATTAGGAAGTTTTATCTGAAATGTTTATTCCAGTTTATATTTCTTTTTACTTTAAATGTATAAGCTGTAATGCTCCTTCACATGATTCCAAATTCTAGGCAAAAATCGCTGAAATGTATCCCTTACGCATTTAAAGAAAATATTCAATATGTGAATTCATTAAGTAATAGAACAAAACCTAATATCCTACCAAGATTCCTTGGAAAAAAGAATGTCTGTCAAGGAAATAATCTTGATTAAATTATTTAGTATGTAGCTATGGAGAAAATTGATAATTAAATCTTAAAAATAAATTTGTTTTTTTAAATTTTTTCCATCTTTTTTATTTGAATTAGAAACAAAATTGTTTTACATGTCACTACCAGTTCCCACTCCCTCCCCTACTCCCCTACCACTCCCCCAACTAAAACCCTACCTATCATATATCATTTCTGCTCCCCAGGGAGGGTGAGGCCTTCCATAGGGGGTGATCAGAGTCTATCATATCCCATGGGATAGGCCTAGGCCCACCCCTGTGCTTCTTGCCTCAGGGAGAATCCCTCTATGTGGATTGGGCTCCCAAAGTACACACCTATGATAGGGATAAGTACTGAACTACTACAGGAGGTCCCATAGATTTCTGAGGTCTCCTCATCGAAACCTATGTTCCTGGGCTCTGGATCAGTCCCATGCTGGTTTCCCAGCTATCAGTCTGAGAACCAAGAGATCACCATTGTTCAGGACAGCAATTTCTGTCGGTTTCACCAGCCTGGTCTGGACCACTTTGTTCATCACAAGTTCTTCTCTGCAACTGGATGCCAGTTCAGTTCAGTGATTAGCTGTGGGTGTCTGATTCTACTTCCCCAAGCTGCTGGATGAAGGCTAAAGGGTGGCATATAAGACAGTCATCAATCTCATTATCTGGGGAGGACATTTAAGGTAACCTCTGTTGCTTAGATTGTTAGTTGGTGTCATCTTTGTAGATCTCCAAAACTTTCTTTAGTGCCTGGTTTCTCTGTAAACCCAAAATGTCTCCCTCTGTTTTCGTCTTTCCTTTCTTGTTTTCTTCTATGCTTCCCCGACTCAAACTTTCTGCTCCCTCATGTCCTCTTCACCCCTCCTCTTCTTCCCTTCTCATTCTCCTAGCTCCCTTCCCCCTCCTCCCTTGCTCACAATTTGCTCGGGAAATCTTGTCCCTTTTCCCTTCTCCAGGGGACCATGTATGTCTCTCTTAGGGTCCTCCTTGTTTACTAGCTTCTCTGGAAGTGTGGATTGTATGCTGGCAATCCTTTGCTCTTTGTCTAAAATATACATATGAGTGAGTACATACCATGTTTGTCTTTTTGTGATTCAATTGCCTAGCTCAGACTGGTCTCTTCTAGTTCCATCCATTTTCCTGTGAATTGCAAGATTCCAATATTTTTTTTTGTTTTGTTTTGTTTTTCTGCTGAATAGTACTACATTGTATAAATGCACCACATTTTCTCTATCCATTTTTCAGCTGAGGAGCATCTAGGTTGCTTCCTGTTTCTGGCTATTACAAACAACTCTGTTGTGAACATAGCAGACCATATGTCCCTGTTCTTTGAATGTACATTCTTTGGATATATGCCAAGAGAGGAATTGCTGGATCTTGAGGTAGACTGATTCCCATTTTCCTGAGAAACCACCATACTGATTTCCAAAGTGGTCATACAAGTTTGCACTCTAACCAGAAATGGAGGAGTGTTCCTTTTTCTCCACATCCTCTCCAGCATAGGCTGTCATTGGTGTTTTTGATTTTAGCCATTCTGGCTGGTGTAAGATGGTATCTCATAGTTGTTTTGAGTTGCATTTCCCTGATGGCTAAAGATGGTGAGCACTTTAAGTGTCTTTTAACCATTTTAGATTCCTCTGTTCAAAATTCTTTATTTAGTTCTGCACCCCACTTTTTAATTTCATTATTTGGTGTTTTGGTGGCTAGCTTCTTGTGCTCATTGTATATTTTGGATATCAGCCCTCTGTCAGATCTGGGGTTGGTGAATATCTATTCCTATTCTGTGGGCTGTCATTTTGTCTTGCTGACTGTGTCCTTTGCCTTACAGAAACTTCTCAGTTTCAGGAGATCCCATTTATTAATTGTCAATCTAGATGTCTGTGCTACTGTTGTTATCTTCAGGAATCAGTCTCCTGTACCAATTAGTTCAAAGGTAGCTCCCTCTTTCTGTTCTAAGAGGTTCATTGTGGATTGATTTATGTTGAGGTCTTTGATCTATTTGGGGTTAAGTTTTGTGCATGGTTATAGATGAATGTATCTGCAATCTTCTACAAGTCCAAATCCGGTTATGCCAGCACCATTTGCTAAAGAGGCTTTCTTTTTTCCATTGTATAAATTTACGTTCTTTGTTAAATATCAGGTGTTTCTAGGTGTGTGGGTTAATACCAGAGTTTTCAATTTGATTCCATTGGTCTATCTGTTTACTTTTGTGCCAATATCAAGCTGTTTTCAGGACAATGGCTCTATAATAGAGCTTCAAGTCAGGGATGGTGATGCCTCCAGAAGTTGCTTTATTGTACAGCATTGTTTTGGCTATCCTGGTTTTTTTGTTTTTCCATATAAAGTTGAGTATTGTTCTTTCAAGGTCTGTGAAGAACTGTGTTGGGATTTTGATGGGGATCATGCTGAATCTATAGATTGCTTTTGGCAAGATTACCATTTTTTAATTTGTTGATCCTACCTATCCAAGAGCATGAGAGATCTTTCCATTTTTCTGGTATATTTTTTTAATTTCTTTCTTTAAAGACTCAAAGTTCTTTCTGCACAGGTCATTATTTGTTTGGTTAGCGTTACCCCAAGATATTTTGTTTGTGGCTATTGTAAAGGGTGATGTTTCTCTGATTTCTTTCCCATTGCATTTATCATCTGTATATAGTAGGGCTAATGAATTTATTTTTATTTTTTGAGTTGAATTCATTTCCTGCCACTTTGCTGAAGGTGTTTATCAAATGCAGGAGTTTCCTGATAGAGTTTTTCAGACCACTTATGTAGACTATCATATTATCTGCAAATAGTGAAAGTTTGACTTCTTCTTTTCCAATTTGTATTCTCTTAATATGCTTTTCTTGTCTTATTGGTAGGAAGCAAGGAAGACCCCAAGTTAAGAATGCATGGTCCCCCTGAGAAGGGGAAGTGGACAGGAGCTAATTGGGAGCATGGAGATAGGGGAGAGAGAGCTTGGAGAAAAAGATGGGGAGAGGAGGAAATGGGTAACAGGAAGGTTGAGTCTTGGGAAGAATAGGGGAGAGCATGGTGAGAGATACCATAATACAGGGAGCCATTATAAGTTTGAGGAGAGATTTGCCACTAGGTAGATTTCCAGAGATCTACAAGGATGACACCAATCTGGGAATCTAAACAATAGTGGAAATGCTACCCTAAAAGCCCTTCTCCAATAATGAGACTGATGACTACCATATATGCCAGCCTAGAGCCTTCATCCAGTGGCTGATGGAAGCAGAGGCAGACTCTCACAGCTAAACACTGAACCAAATTCTGGGATCCAGTTGCAGAGAGGGGTAATGAGCAAAGTGATCAAGAATGGGCTGTTGGAAACCACAGAAACAGCTGACCTGAACAAGGGGTAGTGAATGGACCACAGACTGATGTCTGGGAGGCCAGCAGGGGACTGATTCAGACCCCTGAATGTGGATGTCAGTGAGGAGGCCTCAGCACTCTATGGGGCCTCTGGTAGTATATCAGTATTTATCCCTGGAATAAGAAAGGACTTTGGGAGCCCATCCCACATGAAGGGATGCTCTCTCATCCTGGACACATGGGTGAGGGTCTAGGACTTGCACAGGATGATATGACAGACTTTTGGGATATCCCATGGAGGTCCTTACCCTCCCTGGGGAGTAGAGGGTGGGGTGGGGTGGGGGTTTTGTGCTGGGCGGGAGATGAAGAGGAATCAGGAATTGACATGTGAAGCAGGCTTGTTTCTAATTTGAACTAGTAAAATATTTCATGGGAAAAAGTAAAAGAATGGTTAACTTTGCTCAGATTCTAGAAAGGATGACCATAGAAGGGAATGTGAATACCACTTTCTGAAGAGAAAGAAGGCAAACAATGAAAGAAGTAACATGGTGGTAATAGACAAGAAGAATGCTAGGAGCATCATTTAGAAGGTAGAGAGCATGACAAATGTTAACACACTGCAGCTGGGGATAAAGCTTCATGGCAGCATACCTGCCTAAGCTTGTGGGTTCTGGATTCTGTCCTGAGTGTGTGAAAGAAAAACTACTATGTCTTATTTTCAATGCAACTATGTCATGCACACAAACATGCATATATACACAAATCACTAAGGGATTGAATTTAAATTCAGATTCATATTATGTGAGACGCAAGTAGAGTCCAAAGGCTGCATTCCATACCATCTTACAGGCTTATTCGGGGCTTGAGTAACTGAAGACTTTATAATACATTTTTAAAATTGGGTAATGCAATATATTTGCTACATCTTGCACTTTTATTCCATTAAATCATTCTCTATAATTCAGGTAAAGATTCACAGGAGGTGGTGGTGCACACCTTTAATCCCAAAATTTGGGAGGCAGAATCAGCTGGATCTCCATGAGTTTCAGGCCAGCCTGTTCTGTAGCCAGCCCGTTCTGTTGCAGGACAGGCTCCAAAGCTACACAGAGAAACTTAGTCTCAAAAAGAAACAAACAAACAAACAAAAAAACAAAAAAAAACAAAAAAAAACAAAAATGCTCTATAACAACAACCTGTTTTTCACATACCTAACTTCATAGGAAAGTAAACGTATATAGATCCTTGATGTCTTTGTTGTTGAATTTTTAAATTACAGTTGAGCATGTTGTTACACAGTTGGGCATTTTACCTTTTTTGATAGATTATTCTTCATTTTGTTTTGTGTTCTATGAAACAAAGTATATAATAATTATGTTACTTTTGACAATTATCTTCCTACAAGTTACTGAGAAATGAAACAGGTCATTCTCTCCCTGTTTATCAGTTGTTATAGCTACTAAACAAAATGTACTGTAATATATATTATAATATGCAGCCCATATTTTTCGGTTAACAGTGACATCTGTTTGTGCCCTTCCTTGTACTTATGGGCATGATTACACTATTCTGTTTAAGTAATGTTATCTTCAACACAAACTAAAACTGTTGTTTCCATTATAAGTAAGAATTTGAATAGTTTTCCTTTCTTTTTATTTATTTTTTTGTTCTGTTTTGTTTCTAATTTTGTGACATTGACTTCCTGACATGTACACACCGGCCTTGAACTTCTAAGAACCAGAATTTCTGGAGTCAATTTTTACAACCAAGTCTATATTATGCTGAAAAAGAAAGCTATTTAAAAGAGGATGTTTTATCTTTCAGTTCATGTTGGTGGCCGTTGGAACTATACCACACTTATAGAATGAATTGGGTATATAAATGTTCAACTGAAACATCATATGTTAGTTGCTATACATATTTTATTGTAACAGAATATAAACATAGCAATTGTAATAGTCAAAAACTTCAATTGTGAAAAAGCATCCTTCTATTTCTGATAATTTTGCTTGTGACTTCATCTTTCTACTGATGTCACCCACAATTTCTCTAACATAATCAATCTTCATTTGGCTAACTAGTAAGTCAGGATCATATGACTCATTTCTTAATTTACACCTGTATTTCTTAGTTACCTAACATTCCTGGTGATACAAATGAGAAGCTTGTGAGGTACTTGTGAGGGCCCATCCAGATCTCATTACCCCACAAGATCAAAAGACTGCACCTTCTTTTAGGATGTTGCATGTTCAAGTCTACAGAGTTCACTTTATCATGTTGAGAAACCTCCTGAGAGTTCTCCCATTCACTCCCTATCATTCTAGTTGGTCTCTTAGAAACATTAAAGTTTATGGCAGTTGTCTGTATACACATAGAAATATCGAGGAATACTGTTTGTTCTCAGGCCTCAGTCTCTGACACCTTTTTAACTGTAGTTACAGAGTCAGTAAGGAATCATGGCCTCTCTAAACACAATACTCACTCTGCAGGCATAGAGACTCCACCCAATCATTTGCTAATATATGGTCTCAAACATTACTTGGGCTTCTGAGTTCTCATCTCTATTTCTTTTGAAGTTTTTCCCTGAGGAGACAAGCAGCCATAATTTCTTTGTATGGAATAAAAATGGCATTTCATATTATTTTTATTTTCTGAACTTTATTCTTTACGAATTGAATTTATTCCACATTTTAGGCACTAAATCTCATTCTAACTCTTAAATTCCAGCTTTTGTGAATAAAATTGCTTTGTATTGGAAGCCAATTTTCTCATTTATGAATTTTAAAACTAAAAAAATCCTCTAGCTTTTTGTTCTGAGGTTTTCCATTACTTTTTGAATGAAGGGTAGATGGAAATCTATTGCAACTGTCAGACTCATGGGGGAAAAGTACAGCACATAAAGACACTTGGGAGGAAAGAATTTTCTGCTAATGGTTAAAATAGAATTGCTCCATTTTAAAATAATTCAACATGAAAGAATTCCCAGATTAGACTAGTAGATGTTGATTGCATGTAAGAAAAGAATATTAGAATGATACATGAAACTAGATTGATAGATGATAACTAGCTAGATATGTACATACATAGATACAAACATAAATACATAGATAGATATACAGATATATAGATACATAGATGATAGAATGAGTGAAAGATAGATGTCAATAGATGGATAGATAGATAGATAGATAGATAGATAGATAGATAGTATGATAGGTAGATGATGGAAAGACTACCAGATAAATTACAAACATTTGTTTATTATTCAATAATTTGTAAGATTAATGTCTCTTTATTCCAGAATACACCAAGGTAAAACACAGGACAGAGCTAGGTTATAGAACCCAGCCAGCGCGGCCAGAACAAAAAGGGCCCCAGGTCCCCATGTGCAGCCCCTTAAGAAGCTCCCTTACGTCACCACAGCTTTCTTTCACCACGCCCTTCTGGGCGAGTCCCCGGATCCACCTGGTACCTGCCCCAGGACTATTGGGCGGGGCTAGGGTGACTCCCTACAATTCCCCTTTTAGTCTAAGAGAGGATTAAAACTTAATAGTGTAAAATATCCAAAACTAACAATCATAAGGGTGAAATACAAGAAGATACAATAATCTGCTATGGTACATCCTATGTCTATTTTAGCTAAGTCTTAAAGTCATGTGGAAAAGATGTCTAACTTGAACACCTCCTTCCAATCCCAACTCTAAACAATAAGAAGGTCATTCTTAACTAGGCTTACAGTACCCTAATACACAATAATGGGGAACAGGGGCGTAGCATCTTCTAGGTTACTTCCTGCTGAAATGGGACGATGATAGTCATGTGGGGGCCCTGTGGAAAAAAAAATGCCAGTACAGGGAAAGTCTCTAATGAGTTATGTCTAGTCCATGTTAGATGAGATTTGTTTGATTGAAGATCTACGTTGAAATCCTCAACTTGATTGAAGTCGTTACTCAAGGTTCTGGTTGGAGTGTCAGTCGAAACGGAGTGAGTTGAATCCAGTGTAGTCAGGGAGGTGTAGTCCAATTCCTTTTCCAGAGCATGCAGGGATTGCTGTCAAGCTGGGTCTTGTTGGCTGTATGAGACTCAAACATAAGTGTCATCAGAGAAATGTTCGCTTGTTCATGTATGTGTACCAGGAAAGGTACCTTGACGAACCACGATTATGAGAAGGTGTGAAAGAAAAAGCCAAGAAAAGACAAAGATAGTCCTCTTATTCTTCATTTATTCTGTATTATAGCAATTGGCTTCTTGATATAACATAGAAACTTTTAAATGTTGTTAAATAACATGCTTGGATTTTAGAGTAGGAAAGCCAAATCCAACTCTAAATCCAGTCTCGATTTAGTTGAATAGGGACTAGGAAATGAATAGACACAGAGTTATTCGAGAGACAGCTGTAAATTTTACCGTATAGCACGTTCCTTTTGTTCGATGGTTATAGCTACGTTCTTTCCTTGAGTATCCATACATGTAGTGTCCTTTGACTCATAGAGGGGGGTTCCTCAGAAAATACCTGTCAGTCATCCTTGTCGAGGGGGTTGTCTCCCTCAACTCGAATCTTGATCAATTTTGATGGTATCTAAAGATTTTCTTCTCCTGTGGAGACAAATGTAAAACCCCTACCCCAACGTAATACATGTCCAGGTTTCCATACCGAGGTCAGCACATCTTTGTAATACATTGGTTGGTTCAGTTTAGCAGTTTTTTCTGTAGTCCAGTGTCTTTCCGCAGCTGTCTGCCCATTGTCATTGTCATTAAGAAAGTTTAACGTTAATAAAGCATTATGTAATCTATGTTTGGGGGGTTTCGACTTACCAGTTTGCCTATGGAGCATCTCCTTAAGTGTCCTGTTAGACCTTTCGACGACTGCTTGTCCTGTAGGGTTGTGTGGTATACCTGTACCATGCTTAATGTTATAATATTTGAAAAACTGTTCCATTTTTGTGGAGACATATGCTGGAGCACTGTCAGTTTTTATCTGCGCCGGTATGCCCATAACTGCCATCAACTCCAGTAGGTGTGTAATAACGGAATCAGCTTTTTCAGAGTTGAGAGCAGTAGTAGCCCATTGGAAACCTGAGAATGTGTCAATGGTATGATGCACATATTTCAAATTTCCAAATTCTGTAAAGTGAAAAACATCCATTTGCCAGATCTCATTCCTCCGAAGGCCTTTAGGATTACATCCTGCTGGCAGTGGAGTTTGGTTATAAAAGGAACAAGTAGGACAGTTTCTCATTATCTCCTTGGGGGAGGAAGAGTCGGGCCTGCAAGCGGGTGGGTCAGCGAGAGGGTGGATCTCACCGTGGCGGGAGTCAGGAGTCCTGGCAGCGTGAGCCGCGAGCGCTGCACCGGCCCGGGGAAGGGCAGGGGAGGGGAGTAACTCACTGATTCTCCTGGATGCCCGTTGGCTCTTCAGGGTGGTGAGATTGGGCGCCACATGTATGATTAATGTCTCTTTATTCCAGAATACAACAAGGTAAAACACAGGCCAGAGCTAGGTTATAGAACCCAGCCAGCGCGGCCAGAACAAAAAGGGCCCCGGGTCCCCACATGCAGCCCGTTAAGAAGCTCCCTTACGTCACCACGGCTTTCCTTCACCACGCCCTTCTGGGCGAGTCCCCGGATCCACCTGGTACCTGCCCCAGGACTATTGGGCGGGGCTAGGGTGACTCCCTACAATAATTTTTTTAAATATCAATGATAAAAAAATTGAGAACACTGAAGTAAACTCTTGGAATCTAGTTCCAGAGAGGGAGGAATGATGAGCAAATGGGTAAGGACCAGGCCATTGAAACCAACAGAAACAGCTGACCTGAACAAGGGGGAGCTCAGGGGCCCCAGACTGATAGCTGGGGAACCAGCATAGGACTGATCATGGGTGTCAATGAGGAGGCCTCAGAATCTATGGGGCATCTGGTAGTAGATCAGTATTTATCCCTAGTATATAAATGGACTTTGGGAGCCCATTCCACATAGAGGGATACTATCTCAGCCTAGACACACAAGGGAGGGCCTAGGCCCTGCTCCAAATCATATGACAGACTTTGAAGATCCCTCATGGGAAGTAGAAGGGCGATGGGATGATGGGATAGGTGGTAATGGGGGGCAGGAGAGGAGGGGAGGGAGAGGGAACTGAGATTGACATGTAAAACAAGCTTGTTTCTAATTTAAATAGAAAAAAAGAAGGAAAATTCCTATGGTTCTGAAACTTACATTGTTCTCATGTTTTCCTTGATTAATTACAAAAGATTTTGTGGATTTTAAACCCCACAGGCATACCATATTTCACTTTTGAGATTTAGGAGTTTTTTGTTTTGTTTTTATGTTTTTTAAAATTTTTTAAGAAAACAAACTTATGTTACATTCCAATCCCAGTTACCTCTCCCTCCTGTCCTCTTACTCATCCACCTTCTCCCCATCCCTTTGCCCATCCACTCCTCAGAGAAACATTCATTGGGGAAACATTCATTGGACATCCAGTTAAAAAGCTGCCTTCCCACAGAACATTCCTTCTGGTTGATCCAGACAACACATTAAATAACTTATTGAGAAATTATTGGCAGATATAAACAAATAAAATTTAATGAGTACAATAAAATATAATAGATAGATGATCGGTAGCTAGATGACAGATAGATCTGTAGATGATAGATGGCAGACAGATCTCTTCTTCTGCTCTATCAACCATCCTGTATACTTTATCATTTAGCTTTCCACACTAATTTGGGTTTATTCTCACACTGCAGAGTCATACCCTTAAGGACAATGATAGAAACGTTCTCTATTTAGCTAAGAGATAATGGAGCATATTTGTTTTTACCTAGACAGAGGGGTTGTCTTCTTACCATAGATGTTATGGTTTATAGCAAATGCTGTGAAGCTGAAAGCCAAAAGGACTCAGAAAACACACTTTTGCCTTTGCTTTGTGGAGAAATTGATTGCAAAGCCTGCAAGAATTCGGCAATGTACATAACTGAGGTGTTATGAAAAATCTTTAATTTTAGGAGGCTAATATTTGATCAGAAAGGCACGGCAACACTGGCAGCTGCTTTTATGGAAAGTGGATTCAAATAATACATCACAAAACCAGACTCTCACATTCAAAGCCAAAGTCCATATCTAAAGTATGACCAGAAACCTTGTTTTCACATCTATTGTATTTTCTATTATAATTTTATGTATCTAAAATATCTGGGCTAGATTAAGTAAGTGTTGGTACCCCAACCCTTGAAGAACATATCAAAAATTATTCACAAACACTAGCTGGAGTAATCAGTATAGTATTTCATTGCCATATGGCAGAACATCTTTCTTTTCAGTGTGAGAAGATGCCAAGGATGCAGTAGATGTCAGTGGTAGAAAGCAAAGTATTCTGATGTCTTACACTTTCTGAAATACGTATTCATTTTGTGCTATGACAAGGACCCTTCTCAAATCTTCTCTTTCTAGAAAAATACACTAATTCTGAAATTAAGTATTCTGGGAAAGACTTTACAGAAAGACTTGGGTTTGAATGTGATAGTCTGGTTTTGTGATGTGATATTTGCATCTCACTCAGCCTAAAAGCAGATGGCAATGTAGCCACCATGCCTTTCTGATCAAATCTGAATCTCCTAAGATAAAACACTTTCCATGGCACCTCACTTCTTTGCACTGCTGAATTCTTGCAGGCTTTGGAATTAATTTCTACAAAAAGAAAAACAGAGCTTAGATGACACAGAGTTAATATCTATGTAAATTATGCTTCTTTTTTTTAATCTTTTACATTTTCAAGAGTAAACCATTGGCCCCTCTGAAAACCTTTAAAGACAAAATAAGAAGAGAATCATCCCCAAATCAGTGGTTATAGTTTTATTCAAATTTTTAGAGCACTGTGCGAATGCACACATGCTTAAGTTTATTGCCTGAATAGTTTCTGTCTGTGGTGGTGGTGTTTTGTAAGTATTTTTTTCTGTGTTCCTCACATGTTTGAGCAGGCATGACAGTTAAGTTTGTGTCTCAGTGATAAGCAGTAAGTGATTCTGTGTCCCAGGCTTCTGCTATTTGAAAGAAACAGAATGTCCAATAGTACTTTGTCATATTTTACATCATATTGGGTTAAAAGAAATTGATGCTGTCTTAATGTCTCTGGCTGGAAATAGAGCACAAATTCCCTCTTTCACATTCCACTGAAAAGATAGAGCTACATGGATTAACTCATTGGAAAAGCCTCACCTAGTCATTAGCTCATAATCTTACCTCAGCCTTGGTGCAGGCATGACACATTCCTTCTCCAGAGTCATCTAGACTGCTCAGCAAGTTCCTGAGACCCCACTGCCTCTGGAGTTCAGAAAAATCTTTTCTATCGTGCTCTTTTCCTATTATTTCTTTCTCCTTTGTTTCGTTTTTAAAACACTTTTTATTTTTATATGTATAGATGTGTGTGTCTGCATGAGTTATAACTACGGGAGAGGCCAGAAGATGGTGTTGAATCACATGCAATTTGAGTGACTGGTGGATGTGAGCAGCCTGATCTAGATAGTGGGATCTAAACCTGGGTCTTCTGTAAGGGCAGCAAGTGCTCTTAGCTGTTGACCTTTCTTTCCAGACCTTCTCTTAGGCTTCTTGATCTGAGAACTTCAGTATTCAGTCTTTTAAGATACTTTCTTTTTCAAACATCATTAGTTCTTGGATGATATTATTATGATCCTGGCATTAAAATATGACTTATGAATTGATAAGTCAATGCTCTGCCTACAATACAAACTACTAAAATATTCAGCTCTCTACCAATTTCTTTACTTCAAAAACTAAATTTTGTAGTAAATATCCAAAATTGCCCTACTTTTTAATTAAATAGAAACTTCAAGTTCTAATTCTATAAACTTTTTGTGATGACTCTCCAAAATGTATAAAACTCATTCACATTTTTTATTTGAACCAGAATATATTTTAACTTGGAAACTTAAGAACACAATAACTTGTATACATTTACAGTTTGTTGGTTTTACAGATAAAAGTGTAAGAATATATAATTAGAAAGAAACTGATTTCTATTTAAGAATTTTTTCAGTTGATTTCTATCCAAGTGAACATTCAACCTATTAATTTAAATATGTAATGGATATCTCAACTTGACTATGGTAGTTTGAATGAAAATGGACTCCGCAGGTTCACATATTTGAATGTTTGGTCCCTAGTTTGTGAACTTTAAGGAATCAGGCAATGTGACCTTTTTGGAACAATGTGTCACTGAGAGTGGGCTTTGATATTTCAAAAGATCTTGCCATTCCATACTAGCTCTCTCTGCCTGGTGGTTACTGTCTCAGGATGTAAGTACTCAACTACTGCTCTATTGCCATGACTGCCTCTCTGCTGCCATGTTCCCGTGCAAAATGGCCATGGAACCATCTCAAACTGTAAGCCCAATAACTTGTTCTTCTATAAGTTGCCTTAGTCCTGATGTCTTATCACAGCAATAGAACAGTAACTCTTACATACTAATCTGGTCTTGTCCAAAATAGATTTGTTGGTCTGCACTTAAAATTGATCCTTTTATTGTCTTACCCAATTCAATGAATGTCACATCAAAACTATGTTGTTGAACTAATTCATTTTTATATCCCACACATAATTCAAAACAATGTCTCCTGAAGACCATCTGGAGGAGAGACTTTAAGCCTTGCATGCCCTGTTTGTTTATCATAAACAAATCTAGTTTTACCTATTATTTTCACTGATAGCTAGGTCTCACTTTGTCAATGTCATCTCCCACAATCAGAGTATAAACCCTTAAAAGAGGTTAGAATTTATTAAATTGAAGATCCTTTAGAGTCTGTGGTTTTTTTACTCACATAGCCAACAACTAATTTATACTGAACTACAACTCCATACATGATCTGTCCCCAGTTCCTGCCCTTTCTCTTGGTTTTATAAAGCCCTTACTCCATGATCAGGTCTTAAAAGATATGTGAAAATATGTTCTTCTGGTTCATTGCAGTGTCAAAATCCACCTAGTAATATAACTTATTAGAATGAATATAAATTTGAGGTTTGAATAGCTCTAAGCATTTCAGTCAAATATCATAATGCTTTTGGCAATAAATTCACCTTAAACCCAGCAGTTGGTTGAAATATTTTTTTTCCAGAATGTTTGGCATGTGTACAGGGTGGTTTATGTCAACTTGACACAAACTAGAGAAAATCTCAACTGACAAAATTCACCATCTATATTGGCTTTCTAGTCAGTTCTGTGGTGTACATTAATAAAGCATTAATGACTTACATAGGCAAGCTCAGCTCACTGTGGAAAGTACCACTCCTGGGCAAGTAGTTCTTGGTGCTCTAGGAAAAAGATGAAAAACAAGCTAATAAACAACACTCCTCCATATTCCTTAGATCATTCCTTGCTTCAAGTTCCTGCCCTAACTTTTTTGAATGAAGAACTACAAGTAGTTAAATGAAATAAACCCCTTTCTCCCTTAATTGCTTTTTGTTGAGGCATTTTGTCATAGCAATAAAACCATAATCAAGGCAGAAGTTGGTACTAGGTCATGGGTGATTGTTGGGGCAGAACTGACCGTGTTTTGGGGGAGAATAGTGGAAGGATTTTGGGCTAGAAAACCTTTGAGCACACATAACTTAATAAGATATTGTGGCAACTAAGAAGATAATTCTGAGATCAGTGCAGATGGTGGAGGCCTGGCTTATACTGTTTCAAAGGGAGTTTGAAAATCCTGCAAAGACTCTATTGGGGTCATTTGATATTTTGTGGGGTTTGGTGGGGGGAGGGGAGTAGGGGACGGAGAGGGAACTGGGATTGACATGTAAAACAAGCTTGTTTCTAATTTAAATTTAAAAAATAGAATAAAAAATAACTACTAAAGTGAAATCTTTACTTTGATGGGACAATTGATTCTTGTCATCTAGTGCTGAAGAATCAAATGTGATTAAGAGGCCAGCATCATTGAGGCAAAATATTCTGAGACGTGTTTCTTCAGAGTCAGCTCAGAAAAAGAACCAAGGTTGAAGCTCATGCTGCAATAGAACTAAGTAGTTTAAGAGTCACTGAGGTGTTACTGGTTTTGAGTGTGTGAAGCAATCATGGAGAGGAACTGACACTTGGCAATGTGTGCTGCCAACAAAGCCCCTGAAAAGAAACCAAGGAAGATCATTAGTGAAGGTATCACCTCAGCTGCAGTTGAAGTCCCAGTATTGAATATGCCATGGAGAGAAGTTGATACTTGGCACCATGGGGCAGGCTCAGAAGAACTGAAGAGATTGCAGGAAAAGCTATAGGTGAGGATTCAGTGCTGTTGCTGAGACCCCAAGATTTTTAAGATTACAGTACCATGGGATAACTGTAAAGGAGAGTAGCAGCTGTGGAGTGGAACTGGCCTGAGCATAGGAGAAAAGCTGCATGTGTGTGGATGGCTGGCTAGAGGCATAGAGCGAGCTGCTCAGGCATTTGAAGCCCTGAGGATGGTAAGCGGCTTCCAAGCATCAAGAACTGAACTGTTTATACTGATAAATTTTGGTTTAGCTTTTGTTTGACTGTGACTATGCCCAGTTCTTCCCTCTTGGAGGAAGAAAATATTTAACTTTTTTTAATTCATATTTTACAGGAGTCAAAGTGAAAGAAAATATTTAACTTTTTTTAATTCATATTTTACAGGAGAGAAAGACTTTGGAATTTTTAACAGACTTCAGAGTTTTCAGAGATTTTAGAACTTGAGATACTATGGTGATTTCAGAGACTTTTAATATTTTAGAAAGGCTTGAAGTTTAAATGTTTTAAACTTCACTGATTTTTAAAATGTTTGAATTTGTAAAGATTGTGACTTTGGAAAACAGGGATGTTTTATACTGTCACATTAATGTTAATATGAGATCTTGGAGATGAACAAAATAAATTATGGTTAATAATGGTGTGTTTGTGTATCAAGTTGACAAGGAATCAGTTGTGATGTAGCTAGATTTATGCCAAGTTGTCACAAGATAGAGTTGTTTTAAGAGAGGTACTCTCAACTGAGAAAATGCTACCATTAGACTGGCGATGGGCAAGCCTGAGGTGTATTTTCCTGATTGATGACTGGCATATGAGGGCCCAGATTACTGTGTTTTGAATGTGTTCTCCTAATATTTTTCTGTCTAAACAAATGATAAATACATTTAAAATCATAAGTAACAATAACCTTGGAATCTCCAGCTCTGTATTCCATTTTACATACCTTAAATTTTTCTACATTCTCTGAAAACCTATCACTCTTAGGCTCTCTTGATTAAAAATTGCAGGTAACAATTTAAGAACAGTGACCTTATGATATTCCCATCAAGCCTTTTCCATAGATGTAAAAGCTCAAAACATGATATCTTCTAAATTTTCAAAAATGACAACTTTATCCTGTTTCACTGTTCTATCTCACAGTTTCAGTCTGTCTTTTTCTACCAAAACTTTTTTCCACATCAGGAACATATAACAAGTGTCATTTACATCTGGTAAACCCCATACTTCCAACAATAATTTCTTTATTCTTATGAGCTACCTAACCACTAAAGACCATAGAGAATTGCAAGAAGTTCATTTTAAAATACAAAATATCTTAAGTAGTCTTCATACTGATTAAATAACCTTCTCTGCAATCCAATAGGATCACATTGTAATCTTTCTTATGGCTATAAAATGGGAGAAAACAACAACAAATATGTACAAACAACCCCCTTTTAAATATATTGTGCCTGAGAATAACCAACCACATTCATTTGTCTCACACAACACTGTAGATAACCTACCTCCCACCCATTTTAGGTGATGCTATGAAACACAGTATTCATTTGCCTACCACTGGCAATTAGAAAAGAGGAAAGATGGAGATAGATTTGATGTACAACTTGTTTTCTACATCACTAACACCTGGAATTTACAGTCTGGAATTCGTGATATTAGCAGGAAATAGATAATATCAGTTAAATTTTTATAACACTTGTTATTATGCTTAGAAAAGGAGGGTGTAATGTGAAGCTAGTACCTTGTAAATTGAGAAAACAAGTAATTAAAACAGTAAGAATTGAAAATCTCAAGGAAAAAAAAACATCCCACAGGTAGGATTAAAAACTTTATTAGGAAAACTATGTTTGCACAAAAAAATCCCAGAAATATTGCCGCAAAGTAGAAAGTTTATTCAAGAGACAAATCTGAAAAACAATAGGTCAGGAACCCAGATTTAGGTAACCTGAAATTCTGTTCAAAAGTAATAATAGTTTGATGAAGTTTTTATGTTAACAAACAAAGAAAGTCATAAATAAAACACTTTTCAAATATATTGGTAGATACATTAAGTAGATGGTGTGATGCAGTGGGAAAACTTGTTATATGCCTTCAATGCTTTCTGCCAAAAATTTTAGATTTTGGGTTGCTGGGGAAACTAGTGCTCTGTTTTTCATTACAAGCGACTCATAAAATTGCCAGTCTCAAAGGTACAGAGGAGGAAAAGATTGGCTACAAAGAGGACTAAAGATGACCCAATAAATTTCTTATTAAGAATCAAACCTTTGTTTGCAGGTGCTTTGATCTATACATATATACACAGTTAAACAATTTGCAACAATTAAAGAATGGTTGGACATCTCGTAGAACACTCTTTCAAGTTGTAAAAAAGAGCTATAGCAATAAAAACAGCACAAATAGACACCTTAATACGTAGAATCAAATTAAGGTCCAGAAATAAGTCCACATACAAATAGATACATGATTTTTTAAATAAAGAAGCCAGAAACACACACTGGACAAAAAGACAGCATCTTAAACAAATGATATGTGTCAAATGTATGGCTGAATGTAGAAGAAAACAAATAGAGCCATTATCACCCTGTACAAAACTCAACTACAAATGGACCAAAGACCTCAACATGAAACCAGCTACATTGAACCTGATAGAAGAGAAATTGGGAAATATCCTTGAACTCATTGGTGCAGCAAATCTTTCTGAACAGAATGCCATTGACACAGGCACTGAGCTCAAAAATTAATAAGTGGGACTTCAAGGAACTGAGAAGTTTCTAGATAGCAAAGGACACAGTCATTCCCCAGTATATAGGTTGCTGCTTTGTCTAAAAGACAAATGACAAAGCAGCAACCTACATACTGGGAAAAGATTTTTGCCAACCAAGCATCCAATATCCAAAATATGTAAAGAACTAAAAAAGCTAGACATAGATAACAAATCACTGAGTTTAAAATGGGGTACATATCTAATTAAAGAATTCTCAAAAGAGGAAAGTCAAATGTCTGAGAAATTCTTAAACTAATGTTCAACATCCTTAGTCATCAGGTATACCCAAATTGAGACTACTTTGAGATTTTATCTTATACTTTTAAGAATGACTAAAATCAATAAAAACAAGTGACATCTTACAATAGAGAGGAAATGGCAGAGGAAAAACACTCATTCATTGCTGGGGTAATTTCAAATGTACAGCTACTACAGAAATCCATCTGTCAGTTTCTCAAGAAGATGGAAATCAATCTACCCCAAAATTCAGCTATAAGCCTCTTTCATATCTACTCAAAAGATACTTCATCCTTCCAAAGAGACATTTCTTCAGCCATGCTCATTAATACTCAATTCATAATAATCATAAATTGTAAGGGATAAAGACAATGTGGTATATTTACACAATGGAATGTTACTCAGCTATTAAAAATGTCAGGAATTTGGAGAAGAGGGGTAGGGGAGGAAGAAACTATGATTGTGCAGGAAAATGTGACTGATTAATAAAAAAATCATAAAATTCTCAGGTAAATGTATGGAACTACAAAAAAATATTCCTAAGTATGTCAGACAAAGTAAAGCAGCCAGGCATTGGTGGTACACACCTTTAATCCCAGCACTCGGGAGGCAGATTTTACTACATCTAATTGAATTGTTGACAAAGGGGTTGCCTAGGACTTCCCCCAAAACCAAAGCTGTTACCATAACTAGAGGTTGCTCTCTGCAAACTGATAGCAAAGCACTATTGCTGAAAGCAATACCCACACAACTCCTTGAACATGAAAAGGTGTAGCTGGTGACTACATAGAGCCTTTACCCCTATGCTCTAGCATTTTAATACAGGAAGACACTCTACATGCTACCAAAAACAGACATACAAAATCCAACCCTACCACAAACCCTTTAATCTACAATAATGTCCTGCCTGTGACTGTGAAATATATTAGGGCAATGGTTGTAAAATCTTGTGGGATTTCCATCCCATTTTTTTTGGTTGTTGGCAAAGTGGGGTTATCTAATTCAAATTAAAAAAAAAAACATCTTCAAAAAACCAAAAAAAAAAAAAAAACAAAAATCATAAAAAAATACTTGTGGGAATAAGCAACCAATATTTTATTTCACTTAATGCCCACTTCACAAGACAGAAAC
This sequence comes from Cricetulus griseus, assembly GCF_003668045.3. Lineage (NCBI taxonomy): Eukaryota > Metazoa > Chordata > Mammalia > Rodentia > Cricetidae > Cricetulus > Cricetulus griseus. Next base: position 135,486,557 of record NC_048595.1, on the reverse strand, counting down.
AATGTCTTACACTGTTTTCATGACTGAGAACCAGAGACTAGATATCCCAGCGACGTAGAGTAAAACTAAATTACTATTAGTCTAAAAAAGCCAAAACTATAGCAATTAACTGACTCCTAAAGACACTCTGTTGTACTCAGTGCCTTGCTCAGCCATGATTAGAGAATCTTTCTCCTTCAGCAAATGAGAACAAACAGAGACCCATTTTGCAGAGAGGGGGGTGTTTGGAACACTCAACCCTAATTGGGATATCTCTATCAAGTCCTTCATTTCAGAACTCACAGAAACCCACAGAATAGGAGGCATAAAGAGTATAAGAGCCAGGGGGGATTGAAAACACCAGAAAAACATGGCACTCTAAATCATGTCAATATTCTTATAAAGTCGTAAAGACTGAGGCAGCATGCACAGGGCCTACAAGTATCTACAACAGGACCTTTATGTATATATTATGACTTCCAACTTAGTTTTATTAGTGGGAATCCTGAGTGTACAAAAGAGTGGGCCTTAGATCCCTGTACCTTCTCTTGGGCTCTTTTCCTTCTGCTGGTTCCCCCTTTCCAATTTCTGTGTGAAGGATTCTGTTTTATCACATTTTTGTATACTAGAGTACAGTACAGTATATTATTGTTTATTGAAATCCCTCAGATGCCTGTTTTTTCAAATTAGAAACAGAATGGGAATAGATCTGGATGGGACAGAAGGTGAGAGATGTAGAGAAAGGAGAAATTCTAATAAGGATATATTATTGAATACAGGAAATCATTGTATATAGTACTTTATAAGTAGGTGTTCACTGTTAAGTCTTTGATAAGCAGGCTCCAATTCATCTAAACACTTGGATTAGGTATAGAGTAACAAACTGGGGTGATGTGGAGGATAATCCCAGAAAGGAGAAATATAATAGAAATTTTTGAATGGGAACAACTGCAATGGAGATATCAAACACGGAGGTGGAAAAAGTGAGGGAGGGAATAGGATTGGCTAAAACTTGGGGCCAAATTATGGATCATATGGAAACTTAATAAAACAGAATCTTCCTAAATATATATGAAGGTGATCTAAATGGAATAAAAAATGATGGAGGGGACAGAGCCATACTGGACATCTCTTCCTCAGCAAATGAAGCTTTCATATCCAGGGATAGAGTATAGCAAATCAAGCTTTTGTTCAAAGGAGCCCATGGAAATGATCTCCAGGGAGTTCTGATAATAATTGAGAGATGATTTAAAAACATGGCCTATTCCTAATTATAATAAAATCAAAGTAAATATTATATTTGTTTTAAGTTTTCCATATTTTTTAAAAAATGAGATATTAATAGTAATTTGTAGTACTCTGTTAAAGTTCTTTGTATCATAAAATTTACATAAATCAGGTATACTATTTCATTCATTTTCCAATATAAAATTAGAGATAGAAAATTTTCCTATGAATTTTAAAGGACTTTCTTTGAATTCAAGGTGGATCAGTTTGAGACATAGAATTTAAGTTCAGGTTATTTTACCCCTGCCCAAAGAACAAAGCTTCCATTAAATGAAAGTAGAGGAAAGATTCCATTTTATACCATTGCTAAACTGAGACTCTTAGATAAAATCTGAACTATACAATCAATCCACAGTGAAAATGCAGAGTTCTTTAAAATTGGGCCCTCTGATGTAAGAAATAATAGAGCAATAATCACATCAATGGACCCATCTGTGTTGAAACTTACAGGTTTAATCCAGTTTCACTAAAATGTTTCATCATTATTGCTGAAACAGAAAGATATCAGGTAAGCACAGAAATTAATCCCTTAGAGTGAACGTGTCTCTATTTCAGAATATGTTAATTATGTTTCTACTTTGTCAGGTTTAATTTGGCATTGAACCTACAATAGGATAATTGTGCCAGCATTTAAGTTCTTATATGTTATCAAGGTTTTTCCTAGCTTTATAATGTTATGTTTAGATGCCATTGACACTGCTTAATGTATTGAAAAATAACATGCTAACACTTGACTCCAAGCATGTCAAATTAAAACAAAGCATAAATTATTTCAATGACAGTTGATATTTTCTCATTATGCTGTAAGTACATTTTTGTGTGGAATCCCTGAAATTCAACCTAAAATAATGCCAAGTACCATTTGTCATGGAGCATTAGTCTTCCATATATTTTATGCATTGGTATATCATGTATTTATATCAACTATGAATATTACAAAATTGTACAGTAGCTTTTAATTTTCTTCATAAATATTCAAATTGTTAAAAGTGGTTCCATTTTTTAAAGCTATTAACATACATTAGTAGACTTTTTGTGCTGATAACTGTCAGATAGGAAGGAATAGCTATGTAGAAACTAGGACAAAGACATCTAAATTAAAATACCAGAGAACTGGTATAAATGTCACTTTATGGAAACTGTTGATCACTAAGAATTTTCTTGAGTGCATTCATTTTATCAAACAATTTTAATGTATTCCATTTTTGTTTGAGTTTTTTTTTTGGTAAAAGCATCTTTACCTTCCTTCAGTGATGTTTGCTCTGAGATGTATGACTGGAAAATGAACTGGAAATCTTTAACACCACATTTGCTTCCTTTAAATTTCATGAGCCATCCTAGTTTTGAAACAGTGGTGGTTGCTGCTGCTTTCATTAAGCTTCTAGTGAAACTCACACCAAAGGAACTTAAAAATGATTTCCAATGTAGTCTCCTTTTAAAGAGAAAAGCACGAACTGTGATAGCTCAAGTTGTCAATGAGGCTGCCTCTCCAGCCATGAGGTTGTGATTGCAGGCTTCTATTATAATCATCCTGAAATCCTGGGTTTTCCCTTCCTCATAGTCACTGGCAGGCTAATCATAGGAAGTATCACAATATTGGGATAGAAAACTGAAAGTAAAATATTGAAAGTATAGAAATCATCCAAAGGTGATGCTCATTACTGTTCCAGAATGTTTCTTTGTAATTATATTGTGACTTTATTTGACAACACTAGGTATAATTAAATAGGGAAACATTTGTATTCTTAGAAGACACTACTAGAGCTGGGAAGATGGTTCAACAGTGAAGATCATGAACTGCTCCTAGAGAAGACCCAAGTTTGATTCCCAGCACCAAACAGGCACTCACAAGCTCCTAGAAATCCAGGTCTAGTTATATCTAAGGCCTCTAGACTCTTCAGACAACTGAATTCATATGTCCATACCAATAATCAAACAAATAATTAAAATAATATAGAAAAACAGAAAACACTATTAATTTAGGGCAAACCATACGCATTGTAAACATTCATAAGAAATGTGGTGGGTTTGATGAGTTATGTAGATGAGAAACCAATTATTCATGAGAGGCAAACAGGACCTCTTTGAGATAATGAATAAACAATAATTGCCCTGGACATTAGATCATAGTTGAATGTAAACATTTGAACAGCTGCATAATGATTAATTATTATAAATGTTTAGGGTTGTATAAATATGTATATGCATTTTAGTTAACCCCTCATAGATTCACATCTTTATTTTATTTATTTTAGTTTTGTTTTGTTTTGTTTTTGGTTTTTGAGACAGGGTTTCTCTGTGTACCTTTGGAGCCTATCCTGGCACACGCTCTGGAGACCAGGCTGGCCTTGAGCTCACAGAGATCCACCTGCCTCTGCCTCCTGAGTGCTGGGATTAAAGGCGTGTGCCACCAACGCCTGGCAGAGTCACATCTTTAAATGTTCTTAGATTACTTCGGCATGCAATTGTGTATGATAAGAAGATGAGAATGTATCTTGGTCTCTCTTATTTTTCAATGTAATTTCATATGTACCTTGATAGATTTTTCCAGCCAGAATTAAATATATTGCTTGCATTCTGGTTGCAACTTTTGGTAGTTTTTAAAAATAATGCATGATTGATTTCATAGATAACAAATGATTGCTATCTTTATATATTTAACACATATGATTGTGCTTTTAAATAATGTTACCATGTTAAAGTCTTAATTAAAATTTACATCAGCTTAAACTATGATCAATCAACAATCATATAAGTCACAGTACCTTTTGCTTCTGTGCTGCTTTTACCTACACCTGCTTTTGTAAAGCAATATTGAGTAGAATAATTCTAACTCCATTTGGTTTTTAATGTATAGCAGGAAATTTTTATAGCATTATTTTTATTAACTTACTTGATCCCCTGAAAATATTAGCATCACAGACTGTTTTGTGTACATGCTTGTAAAGAAGAGACTGAACCAAAACTGGGTAGGCAAAGACTTATACAACAAATCCTGGGTGAGACTCATAGCCCATCTTCTGACCATCCTTATTGCCATATCAATAAAACAACAGTCACTGACATTAACAATATTTTGATAAAGTAATAATTCTTAAGGCCAAAATTTAAATGCTTACTTTTTATATACAAGATATGCTCTCATTTATATTGAACCAAATTTTTCAAAAACTTGGAAAAATCTTTTAAATATCCAATTTTATCATATAAATACATTTCACTATTGATTTCTCTTTTCCAAATAAGATAAATATCAGTCATGAGACTGAAAATGCATTCGACCAAAATGTAGAAACTCTCTTAATACTATGCTCAGGTTTCATGAATGCATGAATCTTTCATCTTTTATTTATAGTTCTCATTTATGGTGTATTTTAACATTCATTAATTGTATTTGCACTTCCTCTGAGATTAATAGTTATTGCTTTTCCTCTGTTCTATTAATAGACTTCTTAGTGTATTGGCTTTTATTTTATTGGCTAGCAAAATGAGATGGACTCAAGAATCATTTGTCCCAGTCCCAGCAGGAGCTCTGCCTGGATCAGCAGTTTTAGACATGGAGTATGAGCTAGGACCTGCACTCCATCTTTCCCCCTCTTACACAACATACAGATCAACTGAGGGAACTGTGTGTGTTCAAGATGCTGTGTTTCCACATGCTCCAAAGTTATTCTGTTTGTTAAGTAGTTTTACCAGACTTTCAGTTTTTGTCCAAATATATTTTTAAAGTGTATTTTCTGGCTACTTCAAAATGGTTTGTAAAACCGATTTGCTTTAGAACTTTCACCCGAATTTCATTAAATTCTAACTATAGTAGCTAATTATAGTTTTGGACAAATGGCTTTTTTAAGTCACATCATCACAAAATTATGAGATTTGGCTTCATCTGCTACATTTAATCTATCATTTTTGATGTTTGTTCAGTTGAATTGAATACAAATTTTGGTGGTGTGCTGAATAATTTAATCATACAAGGCACATGACTTAAAGAAAATACATTCTCACATCCCTGTGGAGTGTGACTGCCTCAGGCCTTGCTGCCCAGGTAAGAAATAAATTCTATTACTACTAATAAATGCTGATTAGTTTTTTAATTTCATGTGTTTGTTAACATATGCATATTGCTTTTAGATTTAATTTTTAATGTAAATATTGTATTAAATGGATGCATCATACAAGGAATTATAAACATTTATTACTGCATATTCTAGTTTTGCTCAGTTTTTCTTTTGATAAATAATAGCTTGTTTTAAAATCCTAATTCTTGGAATTTTGTACCTATATTCATCTTTAAGATTCATTTGCAACTTTGTGCTGTATCCTGTCTTCTGATTAAGCCTCTACTTAATTAGCTTCATTCGAAGAGAAAGATCTTCCTCCGCTTATGCCGGAAAGAACCTGCAAAACTAGGAAATGATGTGATATTAATTTGTAGAATAACTCACCTACTAAGCTATTTAAATTTTATATATTTAAGTGAATATTTGAATTGCTAGTTTAAATGCTAAATAAGTTTCATTGTTTCTGTTTCTAATTTTGAATTTTACTTTGTCAAGGAAAGACTCCATTACATTTAAACTTTAAGGTTTTTCTTCATTTCTTTTTATTTTTAACTGAGAATAATTTTACATATATAAGAAATATTCAAAATAAGAGTTAACATATGTGTTTGCTCAGACAAATCTCATGATGACAGAAATAGATTTCTTTCTCCTAGCTGTTTCATGTTTACAGCAAGTTAACAGTATCTTTAATCACCTTAGTATGTAGCAGCCCAAAGCATTTTACTTCTTTGAAATCATGAGTAACAGTGTTTAGCCTTTCCCATCCCTTGCTCCTCCTCTAAAATTCCCTTACCTTACCTTAACTGCTCTTGTACTCTGAACTAGAGGAGATGAAGCTTTTCAAATTGCAGAGATGAGTGAGATCATGTTTAACTTGCCTTTCCTGTATGATTTAGTTCATATATCATGATCATTTACAGCTCCACTCCTGAAGAAACTTTTTAAGAATTATTTCTTTTCTTTCTGGAGATCACAGTGTGATTGCATCACCACTCCCTTTCACTCTACACACTAAACCCTCCCAAGTTACCATCCTCACTTTTATTCACAACCATGGGCCTCTGTTTTCATTAATTGTTGTTTAAGGCCAACGAGTTTGGCACAGAGATTCAGCACTGAGTTGATAGCTCATTGCTCTTATTTGCATGGCACTTTGGATTTTTTTTTTGTATTATTTAGCTGTTTTTACTCCTTGATTTCAAGGATATGCAGATAATCTACTTGCCTGAATCCCTGAAACATAATAAATGTGGCAGTGGTTGCAGCAAAGAAGGGAAAAGGTTGGGAACTGACTAGAGCTTGACTACACTGGAGCAGGGTCTGAGATGGATCAGGGTGTAGACTAGTCAGGAGTCAGGACAGAGTAGAACTAGCCAGGCCAGAGCTGAGCCTGCCAGGTAATTACAAACAGTTATACTACTTCATAAAGTGCAAATCTTTACAGAACTCAATTTCAAAACCAGTGAGTGGGTGGGGACTCTATTTCAGATGGGAGAACATCATGGAGATGAGACCAATGAGACTGTGAAATGGGAAACTGCTCACATTTAGTCAGAGAGGAGGCACAGCATTTATCCAAAGGGGAATGTGTCCACAAGGACCAATTCAGGGGGACCTGTGGCTCTCATCTAGGCCATGCCTTCCAGCTGTCTACACAATCTCAATTTAGGGCTTCCATCAAAAGACCAACCAATTGAATGCAAATTCATGAGGGGAGTTTCATATTCAATCCATAATAATAGTTATGTATGACTTCTAAAAATATTTAGGAAACATTGTATGTCACCTCTTTTATCATTTCTTCTTTAAAAAAAATCTTATTTTTATGTGTATAAATGTTCTGTCTTAGTGTGTTCTGTACACAAGGTGCTGCAGGGCCAGAAGAGGGTGTTGTATCTCTTGGGACTGGAATTGCAGAATGTCATGAGCCTCCATATGGGTGCTGTTATTCAAACTGGGTCTTCTGGAAGAACAGCTAATGCTCTCAAGCCCTGATCCATCTCTCTTGCACTTTTTGTTTCTTCTTGAAGTTCCAGTTAGATATCAATTTTCCTTTCTGAGTCCTAGAAATAAAGCTCATTGTTTGTGGCTGAGAGCAGTGATATGGCAGGGTAGGTGGTGTAGTAGCTTGGTATGTGATGAGAGTTAGGATGGCCAGAGCCTGGGCTAGGTTGAGAACTAGAGTAAGGTGAGGCTGAAACAAAGCTGTGTCTTGTAGGTACTTGTAAATGTCATATACCACTATGATGGTTTGAATGTGATTGCCCCCGTAGGCACAAAGGGAGAGGCACTATTAGGAGGTGTGGATCTGTTGGACCAGGAACGGCCTACTTGAAGGAAGAGTGTCACTGTCGGGGTGGAGTTTGAGGTTTTCTTTACTCAAGATTCACTCAGTGTAACACTCATTTCACACCTTTGCCTGGGGATCAAAGATGTTGAATTCTTTGGCTCTTCTGAAGCAACATGTCTGTCTGCATGCCACCATGTCCCTCTATGATGATAATGGACTGAACTTCGGAAATATAAGCTAGCCCCAATTAAATGTTTTCTTTTATAAGAGTTGCCATGATCATGGTGTCTCTTCACAGAAATAGAAACCCTAAGAAAAAATGCACAATATACAAACATACATTACAGTTGTACTCTGCTTTTCAAAAGTGCCAAGTGAATAAAAAGTGCTTTATTTTTGCATTGTTAATCTAGAAATATCTAGACAAGCCACCTCTTTCAATGGTGTTTTATCAGATTGGGGTGTGGGATATAAGGAAAAATTGCCATAACTAGAAAGAGGGTGAGAAGGCAAGAAAAACTCTCAGACAATGTATTATTTTTCAAGTTTCTTTATTATTCTTTCCTAGTAAAAGATAAATCATGAGATGACTACATGTGACACAAAATTCCTGAAACCTTTACAGATCTGACACATGCCTCCAGCCCCACCTTATATGTTTCTTGTTTCTACTCTTCCCTAGTTAGAATCTGCTCCACAAGCTGAGGATCAGCAAAATACGGAGAGCAGTGAGAGTGGACACCAAAGAATGTGTGAAAATTAGTTTTTGCTGTAGTAAGCCTTTAAGAAACTTTTGGCATTTATAAATAATACTGTATTTTAAAATAAGTTCAAATTTATGTGAATACAGTAAGCAAAAACTATCATACTAGAAAAGAATCACTGTCCTCAAGCCTGGTCTCAGTAAGAACACATATACAGATAAAGATGGATGCATCATTTCTGGGCCATTTTTCTTTACACTTTCATTTTAGGGTTCATAAAGATATGAATATGATAAAGAGAGAACATTTGTAAAAAGAAATTCATGTGAGTTTTCCTCCATACATTGTCAAAATCTTTTTTAAAATTATATTATATTTTGTTGGGAGCATGTAGGGAGAGAGGAGGGAGTTGGAAAAGGGAGAGGGTGAAAGGGGGAGCGGAGGAGAACAGGAGGACTGAGACAGTGGAGGAATAGAGGAGGGCAAGAAAGGAGATGCCTTGATAGAGGGAGACACTACAGGTTTGGAGAGAGGTCTGACTTAGGGGAAATGTCAAGGGATCTACAGACATGACCCCAACTAAGAATCTAGGCAGTGGTGGAGAGGATGCCATTGATGCCCTTCCCCTATAATGAGATTGCTGACTACCTTGATTGCCATTCATAGAGTTTTCATCCAGTTGCTGATTGAAGCAGAAACAGGCACCCACAACTAAACACTGAACCATACTCCTGGAATCCAGTTGTGGAGAGGGAGGAGTGATGAGCAAAGGAGACAAGACTGTGCTGGAGAAACACATAGAAACAGTTGTCCTGACCTAGTGAGGGCACAGAGACCCTAGTCATAAATCTGGGGAACCAGCATTGAATTGAACCAAGCCCTCTGAATGTGGGTGTCAGATAGGAGGCCTGGGAAGTCTATGGGACCTCTCACAGTAGAGCCAGTGTTTATCCCTAGTGCACAAAAATATGACTTTGGGAGTCCATTCCCTATGTAGGGATACTATTGCAGCCTAGATACATGAAAGCGGACCTAGGCCCTAACCTAAATGATGTGAAGGACTTTGATGGTCCCCAATGGAGAGCCTCACTATCCTTCTCGGGAATGAGTGAGGGGTGGGTTGGGAGTGTCCGTGGGGGGGTATAGTAGGATGGGAGGGTGAGGGAATGGGGGGATTTATGTAAAATAAGATTGTTTCTAATACAAAATTTTAAAAATTAGTGATGGCTGGTTTTCAGCCAAGTAGTAGTATAGTTAGATTATTTCCCTTTGTAAAATTAAATGTGTACCCAGCTTGGTAAACAATGAAATCATACAGAACAATTGTGAAAAATAAAGATACTACTAATAATATATGCATATATTATTTTATTGCAATTCACGTAGTGAAAGTAAAATATATGTCAAAATCATGAAATTAAACAAAATGATGTTCTAGAGAAAATATGATATTTTTTAAAATAATTTTGCTTTCCAAAAGCTAGCATTCACCATGAACCACCCTGAAAGGTTAGGTGCTTTTCTTTAAAAGGTCAGTCCATCTTGGATAGGATGAATCTTCACATTCTTCTTATGCTCTTGTACTTCCAATAGCTTTAAGTTAGTTTAATGTGCTAATTAAATTTTTTACATTTTTTTCTGATTCTGGGTTTTACAACTCAGATTTTCTCATCTAACTTTCAGAGTTTTTCACCTCTGTGACCAAAATACTTGACAGAAATAATTTCAGAGACAAAAAGTTTATTATGTTTCCTGATTTTAGGAGTTTGTTCAGGTAATACCAGAAAGGCCCTGTGGAGTGGGAAGGGGACAACATGGATATGAGTAACAGGCCTGAGAGCATGTGTTGGAGAGGTAATATGCAGATTCCAGAAGACAGAAAGGTGATTGTGCATGGAAAGTCTCATTGGTACATGAGACTTTCCATGCACAATCACCTTTCTGTCTTCTGGAATCTGGATTGTACCAATGAGAGCCAACTACTGAAAATCTACATCTCACAACTAAAGATACTCCTCCTACATTTCTACAGCTTTCCTAACACTATCACTATTGGGGACACCATCAGTACCAGAAGACTAGCCTATTTAAAAATAAACATTTTATATTTAAGCTACAAGAGTATTTACGAGTGATTTCTTTAACAGACTTAAGAATCTTTGGACTTTCAACCAGATCTTTTCTTCCTGAGCCCTCACAATATGATACAACATGTCACAATATGACAACAAACTTTGGCATGAATACAGTGATAAAGCAATGCCTATACATTGCAAGTGGGAGTGTGAAGCCTGATACAGCCACTGTGCAAATCAGTATGGATTCTCCTTAAAAAATCATCTCATCATACGTTTGTTTCAATTCAATTCAATTTATCTTATGTGTTTAGTATAATTACAATGACAAATTTAGATGTTATATAGAATTTGGTTAAATGCAGATAAAATGGCTTGCATTTTTTATTTTTACTCCATAATTAAGGTATAATAACTTTGACTATAAGTATAAAGTTTGAAAATATGTAATATTAACCATGTGGTTTTATTTTTCTCCTCACTATGCTACTCTGTCCTGTACACAGTCATATTGTCAAGGTTAATTCTACTCGGGTAAATGATTGCCTGTGCTATTTGGTTTTAAACTGATTGTATAATTTAGAATCAGTATGTTGGTCATGCTATTATGAATATAAAAATATTTATTATATCAACCTTGAAAATGACACTATCTTAATCAGTTCCTGAAAATTCTACCATCATTAGCCACCTGCTTCTAATAATAGTCAAAACTTTATTCTTAGTCTTTTCCTCCAGTTGTGTTTCCAGAGTTGCCATTACTACCTCTGAATCTATGGAAATGCTCTCTGTACCTCATCTCATTGCTAGTTTCTTCACTTTACCTCTGGGCTTCCGTTTCACTGTGCTCTCTCTAATGTTGGTTCTCTTGGTTGAAGTTCACTGTACAATTTTTTTATTCTCTTATTTTGAATTTATTTAGAATTTTAACAAAATTCTAAGCAATCTCCCTTCCTAACATGTGAAATGGGTACTTTTATTCAACATACTTAAATAAAATACTGTTGCTCAGCTAGGGAAACTCTCTCAATTTTTGTTTTCAATAATTCATCTTCCAGTTTTGATTCTCTTTTACTCTTTTTTAATTGCTCTTTTAAGGGGCCTGACACTCATCTCCCAAGTAAATCACTCTCAGAGACACATTCTTACTTATGTACACAAACTTGACTTGTTTCTTGCCAGCGTTTTAAAATTTTCCAGACTACCTTTTGCCACTGGGCTTTTTCCTTTTCTTACTGCTGTATTTCTTACTTTCACTCTTTCTTGGAGGCTGGCTGGGTGGCTAGGGAGCTGGCCCCTAACACCCTCCCCTGGTTCGCTTGCTCCTTTTCTACTTGTTCTATCTTGCTCCTGCTTCTCAGATTTCTCTTCTGATTTATTCTCTCTGCCTGCCAGATCCACTTATCCTTTCTCCTGCCTCATTATTCCCCATTCAGCTCTTTATTAGACCATTCATGATTAAGAAACACAAATAATCTGCCAGGTGTTCGTGGCACACACCTTTAATCCCAGACTCGGGAGGCAGAGGCAGGTGGATCTCTGTGAGTTCGAGGCCAGCATGGTCTTCAGAGAGAGTGCCAGGATAGGCTCCAAAGCTACAAAGAGAAACCCTGTCTCGAAAAACAAAACAAAACAAAACAAAACAAAAAAAAAAAAACAAAAAAAAACCTCAAAGAATCACAGTCTTACTGAGTTAAACAAATGTAGCATAAACAAAAGTACATCTTTACATCATTAAACAAATGTTCCACATAACAAAAGTAATAACCTTACAGTAATATTCTATAACATTCTTCTATTTTTACCTACCATCCTTTCCTCAAATGTCACTTGGATTGATAACAGCAGTCATCATGCTTTTATTATTTATGGTTCCAATATTTACATGATTCTCCTTGATTTTCAGTGGATTTTGGGTGGATATTTCCCTTCCCTTGTTTTCCAACTCTTCAATGGAAATTTAATTCTAAACCCATGATAGACATTTAACAATATTTGCTAACATCCAATCACTCCCTAGTAACATCTTTCTGTTGTTCTTGCTTTGTTTTCACTTTTATAAATATCTAATATGTTAAGTTTTTCTCTATGATTACAAATTTATTTTTCAGTTGTTTTTTACATTTTTAAATTTTCTTTTGACGCCTACATTTCATTCCTGTATCAAAGACAAATTTTATATTTCAATTCATGTATTGGAATTTTCACATTACAAATTGTTGCCAAAATGCTGGTCATTTTCAATCCTCAGGTGACAATAAAGAGCCTAGGTTAATATGTAAGTATTATGCTTGCTTGTTCTCAAAACCCTTTGGGGCCTTATTACTTGAGGGACTGTAATACCCAAATCCTTCCTCGTCCACTAACCTGGCATGTTGACTAACTTGCTTCCCCTTAGAGACTGCATTTAGCTTCTTTAGTAATGAACAAGGGCAGTTAAATGTCTGGAATGAAGAGAAGTGACTAGTCACCCTCACCAACTGGACCTATTGATTTGTAATTAATCCTCCCTCCTTCATTCCTGTTGTTAAGGTGGCACTTCAAAGATTGACCCTGCCCTCCACCCCATCCATAAAACAGATCTGCTAACAGTTGGCTGTGATCTGCTACTTAACTTATCCTGCATCTCCAACATTCCTCGAAACTACTCGTCTGCAATTTTTTAGGCTGTATGAAGTACATCTTATAATGCATAAGGTATGTTTTTCTTGTTCATCAATTCACTATCATTGTACATTTGAATATTCATTTTTCTTTCCTTAGTTAATTTTGGAAAGAGTAAAATTAAAAATATGTGTCCAATTTCTCACTGTGTTTCAGAATACAACTTGACATTGAAAAAAAAATATTTAAAATTAGTAAGCAAACTTCTGTACTGAGTAAATAAATGGAGACATTTGGTTAAATACATGTTAACACATTCAAAGTGGCAGTGAATACCTGCCACATCGCATCTGCTCAGCTGGTGGTATGTTTCCAAGGACATGTCATTCTTCTGTCTTTGGGAAAGTAAGGAATCCAGACAATTCTAAGGGCTAACATGTGGGTAGAATTCCTTACAAGCCAGACTATCTTTGGATGGGTTTGTTTAGGTCTCTTTCCTGTCTGAACCATACTTCTGTCAACATTTATTCCTTCCTTATAGTCAGACTGAGAGACAATGGATCTAAGATGAACATTCATATAATTTGAATGTTTTTGTTTTTAAATCAATCACCATCATTTAAGACAAGGACCAGAATACCTTCAGAGTTTCTTAAACAATTTTTAAATTACAGAGTAAGTGAAGACCACTCTCGATAGACTCCAAGAGAAAGCACATATTTCATTTCTTTTGAATTTCGTAGGCCCAATTACAGGCCTAATAAAGAAAGATTAAGATAGTAAAATGACACAATTTTAGATTGTGATGTTTCAATCAAAATTAAATTATTTGCAATTCCTAAATTTTTAAAACACTGATTATTAATCAGTACATTTTATGACACTATATAGGTTTAAGTTTGCATGATACAATTAAAGATGATTATGTAATGATCCACAGAAGTCAATATATAAAAACAGTAGCATATGAGGACATGAAAATCTTTAAGTTTGGTTAGTGTATTGACTGATGTATAACTAGCCACTTAAAAATAAAACAAAGAAAAAACTAGACTATTTATTACATTTTAATATTTTGAAATCTCACCAATGAGCAAACCAAAAAAATTACTGCTTGAAATGTGACATAAAAGAGGCTCTAGAGGGAAAGTGAGTGTGGGATGCTGTCCTAGCAGGCTTACCTATAGTTCCCCATCATTGTTAAAATAAAAATAAAAGAGCCGAAGCTCAGATGGCAACAAATCCCAAACAAAGTAGATCTCATCCTGAATTCAAAGCCAGAGATTAGCACTGCAGGTAGACAAAAGTTTACTGAGGAAACCATTAGCAGAAAGCTTTGGATTGCTATCTCCTGATACTTGCTGAAAGGAAAAATAAATATGGATAAACTGATGGATTGATAGTTTTATTTCACATTGTAAAGTGGGTTTCCAGAAATAGATTTTAATTCAAAAGGACAGGAACTTATTTTGTTTTGTTGCTGCTGTCAGCAGCTATCCCCTAAACTACTGGGATAATACATTATTAAAATAGATTATTTTTTCTGACATTTTAACTGATAAGATAATCATTTGGCATGTTTTTCTGAGTGACTGAACCTTATAGAATAATCTCATGTGGTAAATCAAAGATTCCATTTTAGAATAAATAAAAGCACCATAGTTTGAAAAAAGCACCACTTTGAATTATTTAGAAACTCATTTCAAATGACTTAAAAACCATAAACACTTTGCAATATAGTTGACACAACATAAACATCATTCCTTCTTTTTAAAACGCAGTTACATTGTATTATTAAAGACCATGTGTTATGTGATATAATAACTCATTCTATCCTTCGTGTGTGTGTGTGTGTGTGTGTGTGTGTGTGTGTGTGTGTGTGTGTATGACAATTCACATGGTATGTTTACAAAGTAGCAGAGTAGCTTTGACTGGTTAAGGAGCAGGTAGGTGCTTACAATGAAAGGACAATTTTCTAAGCACTCATGACAGACATACTTGAAAGCTTTTGTAACATTAAATATGCATTTTTGTTCTACTAGGGTATTTGGAATATGAGGCATATCAAAGAAAATTTTCATTGGATGGAATTAAATAGTCAAGAAATACTCCATTGAAGGCTATTATATTAGGAGAGAAAGACTTATCTTCAAGTAAAACATAAAGAGAGAGACCATCTAACCACTGAGGTTAGGTGGGATTTGGCCATCTCTGTGTGTATATTGCCAAGTTACTTGAGTTAGGCTACTATGTTTCAACACAGACCAAGAGGTAGGGCTTCTGCCTTTCAGAAAAGAACCTTTTAGTATGTAGCTACTAGGACCTTGAAAGAGAGGGTCCTTGGATGTAGAACTGATAAGACAGTAAAAGATTTATACATTAGAGAAGAAAACACGATGGAAGATTTTCTATTCCAAGTGCTCTAATCAAAGAGAGGTAAATCCCTAGAGTCAGAAAGAACGTTTAGTAACTCTTTGCTATGAATATGTCCATCATAAAGCCAAATAATTGGCTGCACAGGCACCAAAGACCTGCCACAAAGATATTTCCATGGTGCAGCCACTTACTATGGGAAATGATGGTGCTAGGGTTCAAAATTTGACTTACCACTAGAAAAGTTTGAAAAGAAAAAAAAAAGGTAATAATATTTCTTTCCAAGGAGAATCTCTGTTTTATTCAATAAAGTACCATGCATATTATCTTGATTATAGAAAACTACTATACAGGCTGAATAGATGGCCCTGGCAGAGAGAGATTCAGTGCCCTGTACCCACATTGTGGCTCATAGTTGCCTATAAGCACTGTAACCAGTGTCAAGGAGACTGGGCAGGTCTACTGACCTCTGTATATAATGCACACATACTTTAAAGACTCACATACATACACATGAAAATAAATGAGTAAATCACAACAGGAAAGATTTGTACATGCTGAAATGCTTCATTTCTGCATATATAAATGCTACTGGGTGAGGGTTCCTCATCAGCTCTTGTATCATTAATTGAAAGGACTTAGCCAAGAAACAGATTTAGAAAAGAAATTAATAGTATAATCCAGGGAGAGATTGTGAATGGAGTGGCTAATACAAAGGGGTGTGTCAGGCATGCATTTCTCCTCTGTGGAATTCAAATAAGTTTTTATAAATATATGGGACAATGATAGCAAATGATTGGGGACAACATCAAATTTTTAGGAGTTTTGCCCCATACCACTTTTGAAATATTCACAAATGGAGGGGGGCATTAAAACCACAATGAAGAAGATAGGATTGTAAAACTGAAGTCCTTTCAAAATACATCCATCACCAGGGCACAGGTCTTGCCCAGAAACATAGCTTCTGCTGAAGCAGAAAAACTTGTCTGCACTTCAAGTGTTTTTAAAACACAAACCCAAGGTCAGGAGGGACACCATCAGTACACTGCTGCAGTTTCCTAGGCTCACTCAACTAAGTCTTCACTAGCTGGTCTCATAAACATTACTCAGATACATTACCCAACTCAATCTCTTGATGCTAGATATTTTCTACTAAAGATTCGAAAGTTGTTTACTCCATTTGCTAGAATGAATGAAAAACACCTTGCCAATATGTTTACACCAAGTGCTAGAGCTTTGACCTAGCAAGGACAAGGCCCTGGGTTTGATCCTCAGCTCAAAAAAAATCAAATCTTTGATCTCTGGTATCAAAAGAGACAAGAAAAGAAAAAGAAAAAGAAATGACTAACATAATGAAAGATAAAAGGAGCATTCACCTTCAGTGGGCATTGTCTTTAAGCAGTTTATTATTTTTCAATTGATCTCTCTTGTTTGAATCCCCCCCCCTTTTTTTTTTGGTTTTTCAAGACAGGGTTTCTCTGTGGCTTTGGAGGCTGTCCTGGAACTAGCTCTTGTAGACCAGGATGGTCTCAAACTCACAAAGATCCACCTGCCTCTGCCTCCCGAGTGCTGGGATTAAAGGCATGCACCACCAACGCCTGGCTGAATTCTCTTTTGTACATAGAAATAATAAGGTAAAACTTTTGTATGGTTTCCATTCATTAAATTCAGCATTTTCTACTTTTATATTTTATATTATACATATAATAGTAAGTTTAAACTTGCAACATATTTTATGGCTAGACATAAAATTTATTTGATCTACACAGAATGGCAATAATGACATTTAAGCACTCATCTCACAAAGAGAAGAAATTAAAGATACGAATTAGACTAAAATACATTTAAAACATGGCAGGTATGTTTTATTAGAGACAGTGTATGGGAATTTATATGTAAATGGTAAGGAAAGCGTAAGTGAAATGGGCCAATGTTGAATGATAAGAGTTTCCAGATGAAGTTCAAAGTAAGAAATACTATATTAAAATGTCTGAAGGAAATTAAGAATAGAGTTAGATACAAATAGTGACTCACTAATTGAAAGTGGAACCGGTTGGAATTTGACCAAAAGAAATAATCAAAGGCCTAGGTAAAACCTTCTCATAATAGTCTGTGGGTTTCATCCAACAAGCTACATGGAAATAATTAGAGACTATTAATGAAAGAAATATCCAAATTAAAGTTATATGTGATTTGGGGATGTATATGATTTGGTGTAGTACTTGGCTGCCATACGGGAAGTCCAAGGTTCAATCACCAGCACTATATGAACCAGGTGTATAATCTCCTGCCTGAAATTCCAATACTAGGGCAATAGAAGCAATGGTATCAGAACTTCAAGGTCAATCTTGATCACACAGAGAATCTAAGGCTGGTCAAAGAGGAAATCTATCTTAGTGATGTCCGAACTAAGATAAGGAGATAAATAATATCCCCAGTTCTTACAGAGTGCAGTCCCCTGAGGAGAACAGAGCTGATGAAATTGTAGATGAGAAGATGGTGTAATAAAAAGCTGCCTGAGAGGTGATTCAGGGAGGACATATAGAGGAACGTTGTTTCATGCAGTGTACAAGAAAGAAAGAAGACAGCTGTAAGTGAGAGTTACGGACAATAAATGCCATATTTAGGCTCTTAGCAGATAGAATCCACAGTTCAGAGTGAGTTGTTTTGGGAGTATTTTCGAGAGTGTTTTTAGGAATATTGGATTTGACAGATAGCTTTTAAAGAATTCTACCAAATGACTGCCAATTTATTAATATGAAATAGACACATGAAGACACAGGGTATAAGACATTTGTGAGAATTTGATCTGGACACAACATGTAACAAAGAAATCAAACTTAGTGCCTGAATAAAATTATGTTTTCTTGAGATAGAAATTCAAATTCATTACTCAGTACACTATGAAATATGCTTATATAGCAACAGGCCACTCACCTCTTCATTGGTGTCTACACTTACAGCTATTCTGGATGTTGATCTCTGGTAAAGTTCACTGTTAAGTACAGAAAAATAAAATGGATGTGAAAATCATTGTGTATACTGCTATAATTTGATAAGCAATACCTATATTCTGTGTAAAGCAGCTAGTCATACTCAGGAAGATATATTTCTGTGCGTTCATTACCAACTCAAAGGGTGCATTCACTTTGTATATAATAGGTAATTTGCAGCTGAAATAGCATTACTTAGTAAATGGCTTTCTGAAGAAAGAGTACCCACATGCTGAAGACCCTTTCAAACAGCAAACATGGGACTGTAAACTCATCATATAAGATTATATTTTGCTGTGGGGAATAGAAAATATTCTGAGGAACAGAATATAAACATACAATTAGACAAATGCTTGGTTTTCTAGTTGACTTCAAACACTAAGCAAATTAATCTCAGTATGAATTCATAACTGAGTGGGCATCAAAGATGATATTCTATAAAATTTTACTAGAAAATAATGTCAGAGCTATGTTTTAAATTTAAGGTTAGGTAATATTTTTTTATTTGAAAGAGAAACTACCATGTTTGTTGACAAATTTGATTTAAAAAAAGACGCTTATAGGGACAATGTAATCAGGGTATTTACTTCTATATTAATTTCTTTATTAACTAAAAGGTAGTTACTTTATTTTAATATGATAGCCAATTGTGAATTCTAAAAATAAATATTTTTAAGCACTATGCTTAAAATCTTTTATGATACCAAAAATTTTGACTGTGTGGAGTTACCCAAAGAATTTAATTACTGAGTTGCTGGATTGTCATATACTATCATTGGTTTATAAATTCATGTTTTCTATCATATCCATGTTTGATTTCAGCAGGTTCTCATTACATTTCATGTTTCTGTTCCATTTTTTACATTGAAAGATTCTAAGTGTTAATATGACATTGTCTATGGCATATTAACCATATGCCATACCCAAATCTTGTTATTTATTAGATTTCATTGAATAACAAATCACTTATAAAAGAGGGAAAGAAGAATTAAAAATTGTTAGGAAAAAATATAAACATCAAGCATGTTTCTTTATTTCTTGTGTCTCCTGAGAACAAGTTACAGTACTCTAGTCCCTCATCATGATTATTGTAAGCAAATTCCACTTCAAAAGAAGACAGTGTCTTATCTCTGTATCAGGAAAAAACAACAACATGATTAATAGATGGAATAAATTTCAAACATGTTTTATGTCAGATAAAGGAAATATTGTATCTGTAGGCTCTCTTATTAAATCTAGTAAATCTTCACAACTTTATAATTTTTACAACTCTATTATTTTATTTGTATTTGAATTTTAAATCATATTTTGCACCAATTGCCAGTGAATATATCTATAAATTTAAGGTGCATAGTCAACAGTTTTTCTGATGTGCACGAATTTCCTCAAGACCCACATACTTTGAGAAGATACATCTAGTCCAGGATGCCCTGGTGTGACTTTGAAAGAGTCTAAGCTAGGAGCCTAAACCAAAGGTGGTACTTAGTTTATGAGTTTCCATTTGTTTTCCTCTTTTCTTCCTCTTTCTGGCCATGACAGTGAGTACATACCCTCTCTGCTAATGTTTCCATACTTTCCATACTATATGCTTCAAGAAACCTGGGGGTGAGGATAAGTCTCTGACATACTGATTTTATTTCCTGGACAAGTGCACTCAATGGTGGGCCATGTGGTTATTCTATTTTTCATTTTTAAGGAAACTGCCAAATGTTTTTTATCATGGTTATGCTAGCTGACATTTATGCTAAGAGTATGCAGATCTCAATGAAGCTTTTTCATTTTAGATGCAAGTACAAACACACATAGACATAGACTGTCTCTCTCTCTCTCTCTCTCTCTCTCTCTCTCTCTCTCTCTCTCTCTCTCTCACACACACACACACACACACACACACACACAATTTCCTTAGCATTCTTCTTAGAGATTCTGCAAATAGAGAATAGAGAGCTACTTTTCATGACACACTCACAACAGTGTTAAGTCTCAATTTTAATAATTATACAAATAGCCTTATGCCAAACTTTTAAGCAAAAATATTTTATCACTTTTTAAGGAGGTTCATACCATTTCAAATTAGTTAAAGCTTGGAGAATTTTCAGATGCACAAACTGTTCATTGCTGTAGAATTCTACATTAAATAATCTATTTATGGGGCATTGGCAATGTTTGGTTGTTTTTTTTTAAAGTCTACATAGCCCAAGCTGGCTCTGGAACTCATGACAGTCCTCATGACTTTTGCCTCCTGGTGAAGAGATTATACCACATTAACTGTGCAGTTTTCCCTTGTGTGAGGGAAAAATAACAGCAAACTGTTATATTTTACTTTATTTTATTATCTAATAGTTTTACAACATGAACAAAATTAAGATGATTATATGAGACCTAACAAATACATCATATGTGTGTTAAGAACTACAGTACCATCATCCTTATCTGGCATTTTTTGCTTCCCAGGAAGGATATCAACTCATACTGAGTAGTCACTATCCACTCCCTATTCTCCAGCTCAAGCCCTTCAGAAACAGTGATTTGAGACACTGAATAGTTTCCTTTTTAATACATTTGATATGTGTGGAATACTGTAACATGTTCATTGGCTTTGTGTTTGTTTAAATCAGTGTAATGTTTGCAAAATTCATCCATATTCAAGTACCTGTCATTATTTCTTTGGTTGCATATTTCCCATTTATCAGCAGACTGGCAATTGTGCTGTTTAAATTATAGCTAACACCTGTACACACTTTGCCTTTTTCTTCTTCCTGGTTACTTAGACAGCTTTGTCTTCAGCTTCCTGTACTTGATATTCCAAATAACATGAGTATCATTGGAAATATTTGCAGTAAAGTCTGGATATTGATTTTCTTCCAATAACAGCATGAGGAGCAAGGTCCACTCTGTTGAAAAAATATTATTTTAAGGTTTTCTATATTTGTTTATGCTCTGGAACATTTGTTTAATGATGTAAAGTTGTGTTACTATTGTTTATGATGTATTTGTTTAACTGTGTGAAGTTGTTGTTCTTTGCCTGGCTGAAACACCAGATGGTCTAATAAAGCACTGATAGGCAAAGCTGGAAGGCAGAGAGAATAAATAGGAGGAGTAATCAAGGAGGAAGAAAATCCAGGAACCAACAAGAGAACAAGTAGAAGACCTCAGGGGCTAGCCACCCAGCTACCAAGCTGGCCATGAAGTAAGAGTGAAATTAAGATATACAGAAGTAAGAAAAGAAAAAAGCCCCAAGGCAAAAGGTAGATGGGGATAATTTAAGAAAAGCAGGGTAGAAACAAGTCAAGCTAAGGGCCGGACATTTATAAGAAATATTAAGCCTCTGTGTGTGACTTACTTGTGAGCTGAGTGGCAAACCCCCCCAAAGAGCAAAAGAGTAAGAGTAAAAACAAACAACATTTTGGATACTAACGTGGGCCTGAATTCCCATGTAGAATCCAAGAAAGTTAGAAAAAGAAAGAAAGGAAAAGGAAAGAAAAAAAAAGGACACACTCCTTCTTCATCCAGCAGCCCTATATAGAAACTAGAAATGACAACCTAAGTAATAACTGCTTGTACAACGCTGGTACAGGCTTCTATAGCGAGAAAGATTTGATGCAGTTCTCAGTCACAAACCTCTAACCAGCCTGTGAGCTTTAGGCTTGGCTTTCTGGACCAGAGAAGAGGGCAGAGGCAGTGGATACAGTCAGAGGGAGAATCCAAGTGTAGCTTAACAGTCTCAAGCTTGGTCATTGAGTAAAAAAAAGGCTAAAAGATACTCACTTAAAAGAGGTCCAGATGGAAACATCATCTAAACAGGTTCCAATATGTTTTATAATGTGCACAGGGTTAAGAAAAAAAGAAAATGGGTATAGACAGTTAAATAAATAAATAAATAAATAAATAAATAAATAAATAGTTTTTAAAAAATAAAATAAAGCCTAAAAAGACAATGAAAGTAATATAAAAGAAAAAAGCCACACAAGATGGGAAATACATGGGAAATCTGGATCCATTATGGTATTGTGTTGACTTTGAATTTTTTGATTGCTGAACAGCAAAGGACAACTGCTAAGAGACCTAGAATTGAAAGAAGGACTGTTGAAAAAAAACAAAAAAAAAAACCAAAAACACACCCTACATACATTAGAAATGCCTTAACGTTAAAAAGGTCAAAAATATGTTTTTCAAATGGAAATCAAAAATGCTTTGGAGTTTTGTTCACACAGGAAACAAGAGGCTGTGGTTCCATCCTCGGTTGATAGGGAACTGGTATGATCAAGCAAGAGCTCCTTAAACTTGACAGGTGATAACTATCAACAAAGGTTACCACTGATCTTCCCAGGACTTGGTCATTATCTCAGATCTCATTACAGATGGTTTTGAGCCACCATGTGGTTGCTGGAAATTGAACTCAGGACCTTTGGAAGAGCCGGCAGTACTCTTCACCACTGAGCCATCTCTCCAGCCCCCTCTACTCTTATTTAAAGGACTTGCATATTAATGGAAATTTAAGGTAATTTTTGATACAACACACTTTATTTATGTTTCCATTCTTATTTAAAATAGATTTCTGTATATTTATACAAATTTAAGGTTATTTTTGTTATAATATATTGTATATATGTTTCTATTCTTGTTTAAGGTATCCTACCTATGAGGTCCATTTAAAAAGGAAAGGCAAAATTCTAGCTTTTGGAAACATTTTACTTATAAACTATTTAGGATAATCAAGAAAAATAGGTTAGTAGTTAGTCATTTATAATAATCAAATTTGTACATGTGTTATTAATGTTTTATACATCACACAGAGATATATTTTTGATAGCTAAATGGCTTTTAAACACTTCATAGACCTATAGAATATGGCATTTAAAATGTTGTGTTAACTTAGGACATTTTTGTTGTTGTTGTTTATTTCTTTATTTTTTTATTTGAATTAGAAACAAGATTATTTTAATGACAATCCCAGTTCCCTTCTCCCTCCCGTCCTCCCCTACCACCCCCCTCCAATTAAAACCCTACCTACCACATATCCTTTCTGCTCCCCCTGGATTGTGAGGCCTTCCATAGGGTGTCATCAGAGTCTATCATATCCTTTGGGATAGGGCCTCGGCCCACCCGCCAGTGTCTTAGCTCAGGGAGTATTTCTCTATGTGGAATGGGTTCCCAAAGTCCACACCTATGCTAGGGATAAGTACTGAACTACTGCAGGAGGTCCCTTAGATTCCCAAGTTTTCCTCACTGAAACCCATGTTCCTGGGGTCTGAATCAGTCCCATGCTGGTATCCCAGCTATCATTCTGGGGAGCAAGAGTTCCCTGATGTTCAGGTCAGCTGTTTCTGTGGGTTTCACCAGCCTGGTCTGGACCCATTTGCTCTTCACTCGTCCTTCTCTTCATCTGGACTCCAGTTCAGTTCAGTGATTAATTGTGGATGTCTGATTCTACTTCCACCAGCTGCTGGATGGGGGCTATGGGGTGGCAAATAAGTCAGTCATCAATCTCATTATCAGGGGAGGGCATTTAAGGTAGCCTCTCCTCTGTTGCTTAGATTGTTAGCTGGTGTCATATTTGTAGATCTCCAGACATTTCCCTAGTGCCTGATTTCTCTGTAAACCTAAAATGTCTCCCTCTATTATGGTATCTCCATTATTGCTATCTTCTATTCTTCATGACAATGAGATGCATCTGCTCCTGGCAACACAAATTTACTTCATAAAAGGGTGATGGGCATTGAAGACACTCTGTAGGGGAAGCTGTAGCCACACCTACTTAGGGGCTGGCTACAGGTATGCCTGACCAGGCATAGGAGATTGCTTTCATTGTTACAAGATTGGCCATTTGAGCAAGAAACTGCTTTTGCTTGACAGCTTGACTATGTGTTATGCAGATTGGACATGTGGTACCCACAGGAAAGTGACTGCTGAACTTTGCTACTACAAGCCAGCACAATCCTGCAAATTCCCTGCTTCACTGAAATGTCTGCCAGATACTCTAGGCCTACAGGCTGAAGATAAATAAATCCTAACCTTTTAGATGAACTTTGGGTAACTGTTCTAGCAGCCAAATGTCTATGTCATTTCTAGAGTCTTGAAAGTAGCTTGCAATGTACTCCCTGCTTGTTAGGTAATATTAATTCATTCTGGGAGAGAGTTGAAGACCAGATAGTTGTAGTTGCAGTTTTCATTAATTGTGAAAGAAAGGTATAAAACTTTGGATTCACTAAGATAGGTAATGTAGTATTTTTCTCTGAATTTGCTAAATGCAAATGGACTGGATATTGTAAATTAATTCTTACATAATAACTGTTTTTCTTGTATATATTTTACTATGTTAAAGTTAAAGCATTAATTTTTAGAGAAAAGTGGGGAAATGTTTTGGAATATGATGTTACGGTGGCTTTCATTTTTTGCTACTGCTCTAGTTTTCAATGCAAAAAACATATTCCATTTGTTTGATTAAACAAAATTAACCTGTGGTGAAGAGGTTGAGTCAGCATCTCGCTGACAGGAAATGGTAGGAAAGAATGAGATAAAGCAAATCTTAAGTGGGAGCTAAGTGGAGGGTGAAGTGTGTTTTTCCCCCGTCAAGAGACAGAGTAAGGAGAGATTCAGCCTCTCTAAGCTAGCAAAGTTTCACCTCAACCTTTGAATCCTGAGTTCTATAGAGTTATAGGGATCTAGATAAACCTTCCCTGTTGGTAGCAGTGGAGTTGCAATTGCTGAGTAGGACAACAGTTGCTTAAGGTGCAGTCACTGAATTGTGTGAAAAACAACACCACTCATGACACTAAGCATGTTGGTGGCTTCCCCATCATCTTTGTCTTCTAAGTAACAGAATAAATGGCTCTCATTCTGTGATGAGCATGAGGGTAATATCAGCAGAGGGGAATGTGACAAGGAGCCTTACTTTCTGTTATTATTGGTATAATCTTTTTCAAATAAAAACCAGCCTACAATCCAAAACCCCAGAGAAGGATGACCATCAGAGAGACATAAATGGACCCACCCAAATAGGGGAAAGGGACATGATCTCCTGAGTAAACTGGGAGCATGAAGGGAGGAGAGGAAGGTAGGAGAGTAGGCGAAAGAGGAGTGGATAAGGGGGAGAGTGAGGAGACCATGAGGGATCAGGAAGGTTGAGTTGGGGGAAGAACAGACGAGAGCAAGAAAATAGATAATCTTATAGAATGAGTCATTATGGGCTTAAAGAGAAACCTGACACTAGAGAAATTCCCAGGAATCCACAAAGGATAACCCCCAACTAAGAATCTAAGCAATAGTGATGAGGCTACCTTAAATGTCCTTTCCCTATAATGAAATAGGTGACTATCTTAAATGCCATCATAGAGCCTTCTTCTATGCTGATGGAAGCAGAAGCATTAGATTCACAGCTAAGCACTTAGCTGAACTCCTAGAATCCAATTGTAGAGAGGAAGGAGTGATGAGCAAAGGGGTCAACACCATGCTGGGGAACAGCTGACCTGAGAAAGTGGGAGCTCATAGGCCTCAGATTGACAACTGAGGAGCCTGCATAAGATGGAACTAGGCCCCCTGAATATAAGTGTCAGTTGGGGTGCTTGGGCAGTCTATAGAGCTGTTGGCAGCAGAACTATTTATCCTTAGTGCATGAGTGGGCTTTTGGAACCCATTCCCTATGGAAGGATACTCTCTCTGCCTAGATACACGGGGGAGGGCCTCAGTCCTCCTCCAAATGATGTGACAGACTTTGATGATCCCCCATGAGAGGCCCCACAGTCTCTGAGGACTGCCTGGGGGATGGGATGGGGAGAGGATAGTGGGAGAAATGGGAGGACAGGAGGGAGAGGGGATCTGAGTTTGGTATGTAAAATAAGATTGTTTTTAATGTAAATTAAAAGAATTAAAAAAGAAAAAATCACAAAATTATCTTCCTATTAAGAATCATGTGATCAGGCATGATAGAGATGGCTTGGGATTAAATGCACTGGTTGATCTTCCAGAGGGTCCAGGTTAGATTCCTTGAGCTCACATGGTAGTTCACTAACCTCTGTAACTCCAATTCCATGGGATCGGCTACCTTCAGGCCTCTAGGGGTACTGCACACACATGTGCACACAAATTTATATAAATATATATGCAGGCAAAACACCCATACGTAGTTAAAAAAAAGAAACTCATGCATTACAGTAAACAAAGGAAAGAAAGAAGCTTTGCATTTTCATATTGAAATTTGTCTTCTATGTTGCCAAGGAAGGTTCAGTTTTTGATGAGATTAAAAATATTCTAGGTTGATTCTCAGAGTAAAAATTTGTGCTTTCTCTACTTTGTAATTCATTCCTATAAAAGTTAGACACCCTCAAATGTTATAAATTCACTTTAAATTATTGTTTCTTAATAATTAATATTTTAATAATTTATAAATGACAGGAATATTATGTGGTTTAAAGGAAAGGATGTCAAGAATGAGATAATCATATATGAAATGGAAGACATAATGGGAATTTTCTCCAAATAAAAGCAAGTCTCATTTCTTATTAGATTTGAGAATATAAAATATACTTTATAATAAAATATAGTATTTAATTGTACTGCTGAGTTGCAATGTTTCTTTACAGCCAGTCAAATTAACCAATTGAGAGAAGCTTACTAGTTCCTAATGACTTAATCAGTAGTTTATGAGGGTAAGAAAGGAAAATTTGCATATAGTAATGACACTGAATGTCTGTGGGGGAAGATTCCTTATCACCCAATGAGTAGCTGTTTCTTTAAATAAAATTAAAGTAAAAGAGAAGGTTAAAAATACATGAATATAAGGGCAGTGCCTGGGAGTCTAAGTCTAAAGTGTGAAGCATACATCCAGGGACCTGCCTTGTGAACTTCATTTAAATATAGGAAGTCTCACCAGCCATTTCTGTAAAGATAGGAAAGTATATCTATCTGACAGTGAGTAGAATGATTCTCAATTTGCAACACTGGGTGGAAATCTAGAAGGGCTCCTCTGCTTCAGCAATGAGGATGCTAATTAAACCCATGCAAAGAATTCCATTTTCCCCTCTCCTTTCTCTGGTTTTCCTATCTCCCTCTTCTGTGTGTCTTCCACCATTCTTTTCTGTATTTCCACTTTTTCTAACATCTCATTTTCCCTACAACCCTTCCCGCAAATTGTCTTTCTCTGCTCTGTCCCATCTCTTTCCCTTATTCACCTTTTGCTTCCTGCCCCTCTTGCTCACTCTTCCCTTTGATATAGCTTCGTTCTTTCCTTCCCCCCTCTTCTGTCTTACCCCTTCCCTCTTTTGTTCATTTCCTTCCCTCCCTGCTCTTCCCTCTCTGTCCTTTCCTTTCTCCTTTCACCACCTTTACTACACCTCTTCCTCCCATTCTGACTTCCTAACACTGCTACCCTTCTGACCCCTGCTCCCCCTGTTTCTAACTCCCTCACATCTTGCTTTCTTTGCCCCTCTTTCTAACTCCTCCCTCTCCAGCCTCCTCTTTCATGTCTCTTCTCTTCACCTTTCTTCTCCACTATTCCCCGTCTCCACTCTCACCCCATCTCTCCACGTCCTCCTTTCTCCTTCCTCTCTGCTAACTACCCTTTTCTTTTGCAAGTCTCCATTCTTTTCACTCCTTTCCCGTGTGATCTCTAATCAATTACCTTTCTCCTCTCTTGTATCTTCTAGACCCTTTCCTTCCAGCTGCCCTCCCCCACCCCTCCTCTCTAACCACTCTCTCCATGTCCCCTCCATTGCTTCTCCTTTCTCCTCATCTCTGAATTCCTGCCTGCTCTTCTTTTACCTCCCCTCCCTCTCTCCATTTCCCTTTCTCAACTGCCCATGCTTTTCCATTTTCCTTTCTCTACCGCTTTTCTATAGTCACCTCTCTCATTTTCCTCCTTTCCCCATTTCTGTATATTTTCTTCCATCTTCTCATCTCCCATCTCCCCTTCTTTCACCTCTTTACCCATCTTTTCAATTCTTTGCTCTCCCTTGCTTCTCTCACCTTGATCTCTCTACCTCTCTCATCTTTCCCTACTCTTCCCTCAACTCTATCCTTCCTCTCTTTCTCTTCTTCCTGTTCTCTGTTCTCTCTCTTCCATTTCTCTATCTGGGCTTTCATATCTCTCCCTCTATTTTTACTCTCTGGGTCTTTCTACTTTACTATCTTCTGATTTTGCCCCACCCTTTGTCCTTTCCTTCTGTCCACTGCTTATCTTTCCTGTTACCTCTCCCTATTCTGTCTCCCTTCGTCCCTATTCTTCATCCATCTTCTCCCTAACAATTTTGCCCACTTGTTCATCTCTTCCTTGTTATTATTTCCTTCCCAATGTTCTTTCCTTTACCATTTCTATTCTTTCCCTCCCCTGTTCCCCCCAGTTTTCATCTCTCTTCTTTCCCTCTTCCCAATTCTTATCTACTTCCCTCTTCTATCTTGTCCTCCCCGTCCCTGTCCATTCTACCTTTTCTATTTGTTTTTCTGCCTCTAAACCATTTTCCTCCTCTGCTGTATCTGGTTATCTCCACCTTTATTTTCCTCCACAATCCCCTCATACTTCCTAAAACTCTACTTTCTCCCACTGTATTTATTCTCCCTTTCCACTCTGTCACCGCCTTGCTGCATTCTTGCTGCTAACCCATTGATGCTTTCCTCTCCTGTTCACCATCTCTAATCTTTCTCCATCCTCTTGCTCTACCTCAACACTTCTCCCCTGTGCCCAACAATCCTACCACTCTCTGTCTTTCTTCCTTCTCATTTCACGTGTCCCTTTGACATTCCTGTCTTGCTTAGTGCATATTCCTTTCCTGGGTTCTGTATCCTCTTCGTTTTTTGTCTGCATCCTTTCTTCTCTCTGATTGCTCACCTCTCCCAACTACTTCATATTCCCCCTTTTCATCCTTCTCCCCACAACTTTGTCCTCTCCCCATATGTCTGTCCCTTGCTCTCTCTAGGACATCTCTTCATTATTCTCTCTCCTTTTCCTCCCTTTCTCTTCTACCTGCCCTTTGTCTCTGCTCCCTTTTATCTCACCTCTCATCTCCATGTCTTTAACCCTACCCAATTCCACCTCCCACACTCCCTTTCTTTCATCTCCCTTCTATTCTCATTCACTTTTCATTCCCCTCTCAATCCTCTCTCATTTCTCCTCTCTTGTCTCCCCTTTTCTCTTCATCCTAACTCATTACTGCCCCCTTTTCCTGATGCCTTTCTGTCTTTCCCCCTCTTCTCCATAATCCCTCTTCTCTCCCCATTCTAATTCCACTCTTACCTCCCCACTAGCCCCTATATACTTTCTCTTCTTTTTACTTTCTCCACTCTTGGCTATCTTTCCTCACAATCCTTCCCCTCTTGCTTATTCCTTTGCTTCTTTCTCCTCTCCTCATTCTCACTTTTCCCTAAATCTTTCTCCAATTCTCTTCTTCCTTTCTCCCCTCCCTTTTCTCTTCTCCTTCTCCTGTTCCTTCTCCTATCCTCTCTTCTCTCTCCCCTATTCATTTCTCTACTCACCCTGGCCCCAGTGCCCGTCTCTACTCTTTTTTCATCTTCCCTTTCCCCTTCACTCTTTTGTGTCTTTTCTCTACTTGTCTCCTTCCTCAAAGAATAAGATAATTATTTGAAAGAGAAAATGTAACTGGAATTTTTCCATCATTTGTTCCACTTAGGGATATGAAAGAGTTATGAATAAAATGTAATAAATTATATTATGAGTTGCATCATTCCTTCAAATGGACTTTTTAAAGCTTAATTGTTTTAGTTGAGTATTGTACATCTACTTACCCTAGCTTAAAATCTGGTAAGTGTAGCACTGTAGCATTACTGCCTTTAATATGCACCTCCTTAAAATTCTATGAGGCCATTACTCTGGAGATAGAGAAAATCAGCCTAGTATACTTGGTGAATTCCATGCCAGAAAGCCTTCCTATTTGAAGAACAAAACCAGACATATTCCCATAAATTTCATAAAATATAGTATATACATGTGCAGAACACACTGCCCCCCACAGAGAGAGAGAGAGACAGGCAGAGAGAGAAAGATGAGAATATTAAAATTAGATTTATCTTCTCATAGCAAGAAGTGTTTTGGTGGGGCTTCTGAGAATTATTTTGGTGTGAGCTAGCCATCAAGCCAAGCAGCAATATAAATTGTGAGCTTTGAAAGGCCTACATGGGGGGTGATAGAATGTTAGTTTAGAATTTGATCATGCTGGAGAGTGAACATAGATCTGATGAAATCAAATACCAACCACTTACTACATTCCTGTCATTTATGGAAGACCTGCAATAAATTCAGAAACTATGATATAATTCAGTATACTCAGATATTAAAACTATATGCTTCTTCTGCATCTTATTGTCAAATTATGAGTCCACTTCAAAGTAAGAGTAGAGCAATAGGAGAACTTTCATATATATCCATCCCACATTAACATTTCAGAGTCTAGGTTGTTATTTACTGAGTAGTATTTTGATGAATAGTGAAAAAAATGATTATTTATCTCTTTTTAATTCTTTTTTACACTACAGGCAGGAACTACTATACTGTATTCACTGAACACAGACATATTTAAGAATAATGGCATTATTTTTTGTTTGTTTGTTTGTATGACAAAGGCCAGTATTGGAAGTAAGTAGGGAGGATGGGTTGCCTATAGACAGAGAAAGAGATTTTTTTCTTTGCAAACTAGTATAAATTTTGCATACCAGTAAATCTTATTCAACAGCCTCAACATCACAATACTTTAGCATGTACAAATGTGTCTCCACAAGGGAGCAAGCAAGTTCATCTCCCAGGAATGCTATGAGGTGTCACCTATGGGCAATCCTAAGGGATAAGTAGGTGACAGAAATATGTGTAACAACTGCTCTAGGGCAACCAGTGGGTGTCATTCATCATTTTAGACCTTCCAGGCTAGTATGTAACAATGACAGTTCAGCTGCAGGTGATGAACAGGGAATGCTGAATGAAGAGTGCACTGCTCTACAGCTTCCTAAAGTGTCACAGCCAACAGCAACCCCTCCCATGCTTGGATCTAAGAAGAATTTTGGCTTTTTGCCTCTGCTTCTATTTTTCCACTAGAGAGGAAGGATTTTAAATTAGTTTTGTAGATTAAATGTCATGTCGAGTAAATTTGTTTGTGTGTGCACCCTCAAAGGGATTCAAAGAAGAAGCTTGTGCAGAAAGTGGAAATAATAAGTAAATAACATGAAGAATCCAATTTCTACCCTATAGTTAAAATTTTATATATCTACTCTTGACCAGCCACTAGAAGTGAAATAATTAGCCCTTTCATGGAGTACTTTTGTGTCATAGGTGAATTATAGGCTAAAATAGATCTCATTTAAGCCATTTAGAAGTTTGCTTTTAAAGTAGTAGACATTAAATTTTAAAATATTGTAATTTTCAGAATGAATTGACATATTATAGGGAATCTAATATAGAATCATTATTCTTGGCTACTAAATTCCTGGAAAAAGGAGGATCATGTGACTAAAATATTGTTTAAAACGATGTATTTAAAATTATTAGTTTGAAGAATGTAACACCTTTTCAATATTGAAAATGGTCTTAGTTAAATATCATACTTTGTTCCTTAAAGACATTAACATGTCCTATAACAAACCCATTTGTGTTATGTGCATCTATAAGACAACATAAAATACTGTATAGATAAAGGGTACATTTTTCTCCAGGAGCTGAAGGTCTTTCTGTCATCTATAGTTTTCATTTTCTCTTTCCAGTGTCTTAGACCTTTCATTACAGAGCTCTTTCACTTCCTTGGTTAGGTTTTTCCTAAATAGTGTGTTACACACACACACACACAAAAAAAAAAAAAAAAAAAAAAAGACCATGAGGTTCAAGCTTCAAGTTGAATTTCAGAAAAGCAAAGCAGCTGGCTACTATATTCTTACCTCTACCTCAGGCTGAATGGACTGATTCTGTCTCCACAAGCTCTCCCCAAGCCTCAGACTCAAACCTCTCCTCAGTGTGGCTGGAAAATGAAAATTCCTCTACTGAGATTTTGCTTCTGTCTTATACTCTTCCCTAATATGGGGATTAAAGGTGTGAGCTATAATTCTCTTTTAGACTAATTCACTCTTGTGTAGATCAGGGTGGCCTTAGACTCACAAAGATCTGACTACCTCTTAATCCTGATTCGTGGGATTAAAGGTGTATACCACCACCTCCTAGCTTCTGAATTCTTGGACTAAAGGTGTGTGTCACCAGTGTTTGATTTCTATAGCTTGAGGCTGACTTTGCTTTTCTGAATCTTCCATCAAGCTTTAATAAGTCATAAATAATATATCACTACAATAATATTTTTGTTTGATAATGTGTTTATTTGCCACTGTTGATTGCTTAACTGTTGTTAGTGGGTTATGGCTTCCATCCCCCTGCTCTCCACAACAAGTTATAATCTGTACCTTGTGAATTAAGTATTGACCTTGCCACAGACAGAGATTTCAGTGGTTCACACTCTGAAAGAATGTGGAAAAGGTTTCTGCTGGAGTACCCTTGTGTGCCAGCAAAGTACTTC
Source organism: Cricetulus griseus (assembly GCF_003668045.3). Lineage (NCBI taxonomy): Eukaryota > Metazoa > Chordata > Mammalia > Rodentia > Cricetidae > Cricetulus > Cricetulus griseus. The sequence goes on along the minus strand of NC_048595.1, from coordinate 135,453,693 downwards.
CTTGTAACCTGGCCTGGCAAGGAAGCTAAGAGGAGTTTTTCTCAGTCTGGCAGTCAGGTGTTCAGGTTCCACTTTACATTTGCACTCATGGTTAGCCTACTCTGATCTGATCGCTGATTTGCTTTTCCTCCCCAGCCCATTTCTCAGTGAGTTTCCAGATGCCACACCTGTGTGAAGTTCACTGGTAGAGATAATAGATGCTGATCCAGAAAGCAATGTGAGCCTAGCAGTAGCCTTGAGAGTTCCCAGGAGATCCTTCATGATAGATGTTTAATTCTAGTGCTGTTTCTGCAAGCAGTTCATTGGAAGAGACATTTAAGGTGGATCTTCAAGGTGGCACTGGTGACTATGAGCAATATTGTTCAACATACCTGTGTCAGATACCCAGAATTGTTGGTTCACTGGCACCAGAGCAACTGGTAAGTCCATGGGTCAGGAAGTCAAGGAGAGCAGATTGGCCTTGTGTACAAAAGCCATAGACTCCTCACTCCATTGATTCTCTTCACCAATTCATCCCCATCAACAGTATGTTTTCTTTATTTGAAAGTCTGAAATTTGAAATACAAAAAGAGACTGGCTTACATTGGATCTTTGCATTATGTCCTGTGGTTTATTTGTTCAAAACATTAAAAGGCTGTGGCTTTATGGATCAGGAGAACATAAAAGTGTGTAATATGTGATAGGGATGAAGAGGCCATAGGTGTTTAAAATGCCAGAAGAAGGAGTGGCAGCAATGAAATTCGACATTGAAAGCTGCCTGAATATCAGAATGTTGATAGGGAAAGAAAGGTATTACAAGTTTTTGTTGTTGTTGTTGTTCTTGTTGTTGTCTGCTTGTTTGTTTTGTTGTTGTTGGTCAGTAAATAAGATACAAAATAAAAATTTATTAAAAAATCCCAACTTAACATGTATTCTATAAATGGAAACTTGGCTAAGACTTGTAACCACAATGACTTGGGAGGCAAAGGCATGATGTTCACAGGAGTCAAGGGCTATCTGGGGCAAGGAGTGGGTTTAAGTCCATCAAGGGTAAATTTGTGAGAACGTGTTTCAAGATAAAAAGTGGAAAAGAAGGCTGTGGTTTGAGCTATGTGGTAGAATGCATAGGGTGTTTATCTAGCATGCATTTGGATTAGCCTCCACCCCAGTACAAAAAATCAAGAGAAAGAAACAAAGAGGAAGGAAGGAAGGAAGATGAAAATGAGAAAGAAAGAATTATTTATATGGAGCCTGAAACTAACTTTCCTACTTGAATGGAAAATAACCACTGTGAGCTGACATATACAATAAAGTATAAAGACAAAAAAATTGAATATGTATATCTTATCTTTCAAAGGGGCCAGGACATAGTTTCAAAGTCACTTGGGAGCACGAACTGTCCAGAATAGAAGGCAAAATTAGGAGACCATGATTCCAAACTCATGTTGTCTGTTGACTAAGTTCCAGAACACAGAAAATTGCTCATCTTGCACTGTTTGTACTTGTCCCAAATGCAGTGATGGTATGTAGCAAGTGTTCAGTGCATAGTCTTTAGACTAAATTCCAAAGTATAAAAATGAGGGGAGAATAATGCAAAAGAAAGAACATTTGGGATGATATGGTTTGGAATGAAGGTGGCAGAGATAGGCTAAAATTTACATAAATTCTGAGGCACTTTGCTATTCCTTTCTTCATCCTTCCCCACCTTTAATGATTTGTATAACTTCCATAATCTTCACTTAAAAATAGATATCATGCCAGGCAATGGTGGTACATGCCTTTAATCCCAGTACTAGGCAGGCAGAGGCAGTGTCAGTCACTGTCAGTTTGAGGCTACATGGAGAAATTCTGTCTTGAAAAAAAAACAAAAAATAGATATCCTAGAACATGGTCTCAAAATATTCCCAATGCTACTCATATGTACATTTTTTTTTCGAGACAGCATTTCTCTGTGTAGCTTTGGAGCCTATCCTGGCAGTTGCTCTGGAGAGCAGGCTGGCCTCGAACTCACTGCCTTGTCAGTGCTGGGATTAAAGGCATGCACCACCAATGCCTGGCTCATATGCATATATTTTTACACATATATTGTCCAGGGTTTAATTTTAAAGATGTTCATGTAGCCAAAAGCTTTATACACTAGAGATTAGCATTCTTATTAAGTTATGTAAAATACACTTAATAGGGGGGATCTTATTTTGTTTGATGTTTCCAGCAGTAGTTTTAACTCCATGAGAGCAAATCTCATGATTGTTTAATTCACAGCCCTATAACCCACACTAAAGCAATTTGCCTGATACCAACTAGTTAGTTGATATTTCTCAAATGAATTAGAAAATTGAAACCATTTAATTATTTGATCTCAGTTCTGTCATAAATAAAAAGGAAATCTTAATCTAAGTGTCACTTTGATTGGAAATAACACATGAATGAATGCTGATATTTGTTAGATAGAACTTTAGTGATCATTGCAATTAACAAGCTTGTCAAGAATATATAGTAGCTGATTCACTCTGCTCTGGTACTTAAAGATTAATTTGGCTACCATGAGCTGATTATGGTCAGCACACTTACTACTGAGAAACACTACTTTGTCTGATACCTAATTGTCCATGTGTTACCTAATGCCATATTCTACAAATTGTAATATATGCTTATAACTTGGCATGAAATGTGACAGTCAAATGAACTAGATTTACTGGTTTTATTTGTTTGTTTTTGTTTATAGTGAGTAAGGACCCTACAAATACAGTCAGGTCAAAAATGGTCTTCTCTGAAGAAAAAATATCAATGTCAAATGGGCTATCCTTACAAAATGAAGTAGTCTGAGGATGACTCCATGCCCAAGCAACTGCATCATCCATAATTAAAAAACTCGTTTGACTAACAGCATGAAACTTTCCAACTTTTCTAAAAGCTTCCTGGGTGTGCATTTCTACAGCAAATAGAAAGGATGAGGTATTGCTTAAAAAGAAATAATAAATACATTAAGAAATAAAATAAGATCAATCCATCTTAAAACTTCACAAAATTGTATAATTACTGAGCAATTCATAGGTACAGGTACTGAAATAGTTAATCTGTCTAATTCAAACCTCATAAATAAAAGGCTCATTGCAACTTGAATGGACACAAATCAATGTGGGGTTAAAAATGACAAAGATGAATAAGAGAAGACTAAAAAATAGGAAAAAAAATGACAAAGATGAGACTGAACTAGTATGGCTGAAGACTAAGCAATAAATGTAAACAGGGGATAAAAGCCAAGTGCCATTCCCAGGTAAAAGCTCAGCTGGAAGTGGAATGAAAATAATTCTTGTCAGTTGTGACTATTGGTGTTAATTGTCAATGTGATCCAGTACAGACTCACCTGGGAAAATATCTCAATGAAGGATTGTCTAGATCTGTGTTTTGGGCGTGTCTGTGGGCATTATCTTAATTAAGTGAATCCATATGGGAGCTTAATTCTCCATTTAGGAGATCTTGAACTGTGCAGGAGTGTAGAAAGCAAGCTGTGCCTTAAAAATCCATGCCTTCATTCTCTGTTCTTGACAGCAGGTGTGATGTCATTAGCTGTGTCGTGTTCCTGCTTCCATGCCTTGCCTGTAATGAATGATAGAATTGTGAGTTAAATATTCTGTTTCTCCCTTGAGTATTTTATCACAGCACAGGAAATGAAATTAAGTCACTAATCAAAGACAATACCTTTAGAATTACTTGTATAACTAGATATGTTGATTCCTCATTTAATAGTGTCTACAAATTTCTTATCAGAAAAGAAAAAAATTAAAAATTTTAACTTTAAGTTTTTATGTAATTCTCTAACAATAAATAACTGATATAAACTGATCCAAATGATAATTATTCTAAGATTATAGTGGCTGAACAGAATTTTCAGCTTTTCATAGATTTAGCCAAACTAACATTTCTAAATTGAAAATTTCCTTTACAAAAAAAAGTGAGAAAATTTTAAGATAAGTATCTAATATATATGCAATAGAACTTTTAGATATTTGTAGTTTCTTTCTTAGGGTTATTTTATCTATGTAGATGATGAATCTGTAAAATGTATACCTATAAAACTAATATTTAGAAATAAAGTATAGCCATAGCAGTTCATTAGTCTAATATGAGAGATCCAAATCTGCTTCTCAGAACAAGTATAAAATATTATGGCTGCCCCGATTTCTTGCTTCAGATTTTATAACTATTTTGGGATATGGCCCTATTTCAGTCAGATTTAAACTCATTACTACATGCAATTGGTGGAAGAGGAATTATCTGTCATCTTATATTTGACAGGATGTTCTCCTGGGCTGTGTATTTTAGGTTCAAATATAGATTCTGCCTCCTTCTGTCATTTGGAGTCTTGTCTAGATGAAATGAGTAACTAGGTAGAGAATATTGTACTTGTTAAGTGCTATATCCATAACTACTGCTGATCTAAAATAGTCATTGATATACTCTTTTATTTCCACGCTTTAAGTATTCAATTTTCTTACTATCTGTTGTCTCATCTCCAATTTGTGACTAAATCTTACACACCATAGTTATTCTTTAGGGAAGGCGATGTATAGCTTCCACATTACCATAAACACTGGTGATGAGTACTAGGGCAGCTGTGTTTTAAAATGTTCTATTATTGGTTCTGGAATTTTTGAAAAGCTACTATTTTTGACAGCGTCTTACGGAAGAATTCTAATCATGTGTCTAAATGATGAAATCATCCCAAACTACAAGGTGAGGAAAACATGTGCTGTTTATCCCTGATGTAGCTCTGTAAGTGATCAGCAATTCCATTGGCTGTCAAATCTGATGCATTTGCCTGCTTTGGGCTTACTTCTAGTTTTATGTGTTTTTTTTCCTTCTTCTTCTTTTTAAATCATCAGCATTGCTAAGTTTGATGTTTGTCTTCCTTCAGCCCTTTTGGCTAACATTAGTGCTTCATTAATTTTTGAAGACTGAAAGGACCATAAAAAGCACATCACATATCAATGAAACCAAATCTGCTTTATGCCTCAATTGTAGCATTTTGTTTTAGTGATCACTGTGTTAGCTTATTTATCATATGAAAAAATCATGCTTCAATATTTTCTATAATGATATATTTTAAAATCTGTCTTTAACATGATTAACATAAATCACTTCAAGGCGTGAGATAGAATATCAGTAAAAATCATTTTCGCCATGATATGGTGCACTCTATCTAATAGGAAAAATATTTTGCTTTTCAAATTTTCTAAATATATATCTACATTGGAAAGGTCAAAATTATGATAATGGAAACAATTTCAGGATAATTTACACAGAACAGTGTTTGCAAAACTATTTTAATAATACTTGAAAATTAGCATCCAAGTCACAGAAATCATTGCCAATATTAAAGCATGCTGTGTGTGTATTATTAGCTCTGCAATGCCTACATTGTTTCCTGGTGGATAATGAAGAACTTTCTGCCAAGTATGCAGCAGCATTGTTCTGAGACAGGAAAATGTCACTAACACAAAAGTTCTAGTATAAAAACGGTAAAAGTCAAACAACAATAATAGAGAATTCTGTTACTCAGTTCTCATTTATTTAAGCTGAGTTTTATAAAATGTATGGCAGCTCATTGTACAGTATAATTATAGCAATTGTTCTGGATAATACTGAACATTGTCTTGATACCTCATTGTGCTTTTGTATCTGTTACATTTTAACAACAATTTAATCCAACTGTGTGCTGTTAAGATTTAACTCCATTAAAGCTGAGGAATATGACCACAATTTCAGTTCAATAAAAAGTGATTTCTGGATAATTTCTTTCCATATCCTTGAGTCTTCTTAAGTGTGTAGAAAAAAAGCAAAGACACAGTTGTAGCAAATTTAACTATGAGAGCAAGTTGAAATTCTTAGGTCTAGATTTGAAATAAAGCAATTTGGATCATATATATGCAAATGAGATCATCAGATAATAATAAATATGTACATGTTCAGAGATAAAGTCTTCTCCAAAGCAGATATAGAGTAGGATGTGGGAATCCATTCTATAGGTGTAGTGAAGCAACTATTCCATGAGGGATATAAAGTTAGGAGGTAAATTGCTGGGTGTTCATGTGTGTACACAAAATTAAATATAAGAGGAAATCTGGCTCCCAATATATATTTGTAAATTTTCAGTGAAAAATATGGCAACAAGTTAAGCCAATTCATTTAAGTTTCCTGAAAAATATAGAAAATCTTATTGTACTTTATACTTTTGGGTAGTATTTGCATGTTAATCTTAGGATATTAGCTATTTCATATTAACACTAAGATAAGTAACTTCTGGTTTGTAGTCTCATTTGTATAAACAGATAAAAATATTAAATATGCCCAACATAAAATATTCCATATTATCAAGAATACCACTTTTTATTTCCATTGTTTTACCTGTGGGGGACAGCAGAACACATAGGACATAAAAATCAAATGTTCAATTCAACAAATATTGTGACTCAAACTACCTTGTAAGCAAGTATAGAGTCTATTTTCTCTGTTACTCTATCCAACCATAAACAGAACCACTATCCTAAATTTTAACTGTAAACCTTGGATGTTCACACATGAGCTCAACAACAGTAGAAATATCTGACATGCCATCTTGAATATGCTTCCACTTATCAGCATCATTTGCTCTTTATTTCCCTTACTATATATTGCACTGAATATTCATTCAACATCAACATTCCTTCTCTATGGCCTCAATGGATGTGCTGTTTTATCCCCGAGGCTACTACAATTATGTTCCTCCAGATTTTCCTCTCTTTATTAAGAATTATTACTTTATAATGTACCATTGTTCAAATTGTTCCTGAGCATACCTAATGTTCTAGCTGATTTTGGGTGTGTCAATAATTCAACTGTGAAAATACACAGTTGAAATTGAGCAGTTTTGAAAAATGAACTATTTCTAATTTTCTCACACTTTGGGGCTCTTTGTCCTGCCAAGATAAAGTAAAGTTATTTCCCCAGGATTTCTCTGTCTTGGCTAACACTGCATTTCATGTTTGATCACTGGGGAGATTCTGCTGTCACCCAGGACACCCAACTTTTGAACCTCTTAGACATTTCTTCTGGAGTTAGAAGTTGACAGAAAGTCAGAGTCAATTCCATTCCTTCATCTTCTTTCTTGGTTCTTAAAAATCTCTCATTTCATTCGCAACTTGGAACTTCTTTTTCTGGTTATTCAAACAGATTCATCTTTAACATAATGTTCTTTAATCTCAGCAGAAAATTTTGTTCTTACCATCTGGTTAATCACTAAGAGAAGTAGATAGAACTAATCAAGAAAAAATACTAATGCTAATATTAAAATGAATATAAAATAATACAATAGAAAAAAAACTCAAGGCTAGTTTTTGTTTAATTCATCACTTAAATTCTGACCCTGTCATATTGTCTATAGATGGGTTTGAGATTAGGGTTGTGTTTCTTTAATACTGTCAGTTAGTGGTCAATGATATCAGGTGTGATTTTAATGAAAAAATATTACATATTCCTTTTTTCGAGACAGGATTTCTCTGTGGCTTTGGAGGCTGTCCTGGAACAAGCTCTTGTAGACCAGGCTGGTCTTGAACTCACGGAGATCCACTTGCCTCTGACTCCTGAGTGCTGGGATTAAAGGCATGCATTACCAATGCCCGGCCTTACATATTCTTTATTTACACTCTATCAGTATTATAGAATAATATGTGTTTTGCTTACTGCTAAATACTTTTATTTTTTGGTTTTTGAAGACAGGGTTTTCTGTGTAATAGTCCTGGCTGCCCTGGAGCTCACTTTGTAGACTCATCTGGCCTCAAACTCACTAAGATCCACCTGCCTCTGACTCCCAAGTGCTGGGGTTAAAGGCATGGGCTACCTCCACCCAGATACTATGAAATTCTAAAGTCTTATAAACACCATATTTTTATGGGTGATATTAAATCATTAACTAAAATAGTGTTGGTTAATATACGGCCAGGACTGGAACAACATTGTAAAGTATTGCAACTTTTCTTTCAGTAACAATGTAACATTGGACATTAAAGACTAGCATTCCATACTGAATGTACAGGTGCCATTCAGCATAGATTCATGGATTCTATCCAAAGTAGTTTCTCTATGATTTGCTAATAAAATAGTAATACTGAAATCCTACTACTAAATCCTTCACATGGCAGAAATTTGGTCATCTATACATGGTAGAGGTAAATTGCAGAATTCATCCTCACTTGCCTTTAACCTTCACTTGTTGCCAAGTACAGGAAAGAACACACTCAGAAAAATAAAAGAAAGTAAACGAAACGAAACATGAGAGTAGGTTGCAAAGGTATTCATTATAAAGTTAGCAAATGAAATTCCTGTTTTCCAAGTAAAGTATAAAGAATTAGTAGATGTCACCAGCCAACAGCTATCTTATCACAACATGGAAGGAAACACCAGGCTTAAGTACACAGACTGGTTCACTATCAAACTATTTAGAAGAGACTGTGCTATGCTTAGTAAAGTCAAAGCTATGGTGCAGTTTAAAGATATTTAGCTAAGGTTTAGCCATGTTGAATTAATAAAGTTTGAATTGTTTGCAACTTTTTTTTATTTTGCTGAAGATTTCATTCATGGGAATTATATTTGAAGCATTTCCAATACATCTACCACATACTCTACCCACTCCAGCTACTATGTATCCATGATTTTCCCTCAAATTCATGACTTCTTCAATTATTGTTACACACATATTTACATATATGCATAATGAAATATAACCTGTGAAGTCCATTTTATAAGTATGTGTTTTGGAATGACCAATTATATTGGAGAACTTCTATACAGAGGTGAATGAAGTTACTTCAATGGAATTTTATTCAAAGAAGAATATAATCATGAAGTTCTTAGGTAAAAACATGGAACTAGAAAACATTATACTGAGTGAGGTAACCCAGACCAAGAATGACAAATACCATATATTCTTGTATTTCTGATTACTAGCTTCAAACTTTTGGATATGAGTGTATAACTTGACAATAACCACAGAAACCAGGCAAGTAAAATGGAACTATGGCTGGGGTAGGGGTGGAGTTGGGGGGGGAGATGGGATGGATATTAGAGCAGGAAGCAACTTTTGATAGGGTGCTACTTAGTAGGACATGGGTACTATGTAAGTTTGTAAACTTTAAATTTATTGGCACAACTAAAAAATCCATGCACATGTAATGGTGATACTATGACACATAAGTAAGAATGATAGTGGACCAGTTCAAACTCTTCACATTTTTGTAATATTTTTCAAGTATCAAAAGTCATTACAATCCTATTTTGTCTTTTTATTATCTAATAATGGTTTGGAAAAATAATTTACACTTTTCAAACATGTTTATATTTATAGACAAAATTGCCAAATTCTCTATCTTCAGCATGTCATATTATTCTAGCCTAGAAGTTCCTAGAAATAGACCTTAGAATATGTCTTTACGAGATTGTTTTGATTGTTGTTTTGATATCATTTAATTTGGAAAGAAATTGCCTTTCTCTGCAGACTGAAGCAATGTCATGTTATAAACAATTTCAAACTCTGATAGGGAATCAACTGATGGTTTAAAAAATCCTCCCGTCTCTTGAGAGACCAGCATAAATCAATTTTCAAATTACAGGGGCGGGATCAATCAGAGAACAATCTACAGCATGTTTAAAACCACACAGTCTTGGTTGCTTCAATTAAAAAAAAAAACACACTGGGCCTGAGTTCTGCCTTCCCCGAAGATGCTATTCCTTGCCTTTTCTTTTGCTTTGGGATCTTTGAATCCTGGGTGGTCCTGGCAAGAGGTGTTGATGCCCCACTAGAGAAAGGTTTATATATGAATCCCATATTGCCTTATCTCTTTCGACTACAGCTTACTTGTTTTATTGGAAAATAATTAAAATGCTCAAAATTAAGTTGGAGAGTTGCCAGTTTTCCATGGTTGCTTAAAGGGCAATGGTTTGATAGTGTTTGTAACTACAGAAACCAGAAGGGGCAAGATGCATACAAATTTATGTAAAAATAAGCCTAAATGTAATTACACAGAAAAAAGATTTCTATAGTTGAAAAGATTACTAAATAGGAAAGTAATTAAAACACAAACTCAATGCAAGATAAATGGATTATATGTTCAGTACTAATGTTTCTGAACTTCAATTTTTGTTAACTTGCAAAATAACTCATTTTAATGTATTAAGAAAATTAATAATTTTTTCCTGGGGCCAGAGTAATATCAGAAGACAACTTTAACCAGAGAGTGGGCTCCAGTACAGCTCACACAAATAAATGCACATTATTATTAATACAAAAGTATCAATCTCAATTTGTAATGTTCCACTGACCATTAAGATTACTCCCTTTACATTTTGTTTCACATTTTACATGTATGAATGAATATTATTATTTTGTCAAAAACATGGTATATTTATCAACTTTATTATTTGCTTTTGCTTAATTTTCAATGTCCTGTGAATAAAATGCACCTTCTTCATTTTATCAAGATAATAGGATATTTAGAATTATATAATTTAAAGCAGTAGAAAGGTATCAAATACTTCTGATGAAGTGCGTATCTTTTTTTGCATTTTGAATGGGTGATTTAATAGTTATCAAGTTTCAAACACAAGAAAACTGGGTTTCAAATACATGTTGAAATTATACATAGAGAGGACACTATCATAACTGATCCTTATAAATTTTGATAATGAAACATGCTAAATAGAATTGAAGCAACATCACCTCTAAGAGAAGAAATTCATGTATACTTACTAGGTGAAACCCTGGATATCTTATTCAGTACAGCTGACCTCAGTTTGTCATTTTAAAATCATTCAAATAACAGAGAAAAAATGGTTAATGACCAATACTTAAATATGGCAAGTCTAAGAAAGTTTATCTACTCAATAATTCACTTTCCCAGCTCAATCTTGATTGCCCATTCACCAGTGTGCACTTTTGTGTGCTTCTGTCACATGAAAATGTGAAGTATTATATGTAAATTTCCCAGCAAAACTAAAATAATCTAATTCATTTTTGTGCCTTCATTTGCAAAGGGGAAACATGCCTTTTCCAGAAACAATTGCAGTCTAATCACCCATATGCTATTTGAAGCCAAAGAAAATATCTGACAGTGTTAGCCACAATGGAAAGTGTATATATATATATATTACATGTTCTACCATCGTTGGAGTAAATGCATGAATGCTATTCTTTAACAGGTAGTTTTCTTGCATTTAAATGAGATTACTGAATATAGATAAGAAACATGCAGCATTTACTCTGTCACTGGAGATTAATACAACATTTAAAAAGTTTCTCATGAAATGGATGTAAAAACTTGCAAAAGAATTGTGGGCTAGGTTTAAGGTGGTTATTATGTTGATTGGTGGGTATCTAAGCAATAGGGCAGAAAAAACTGAGTAAATATTCCATCCTGCCTAGGGGGATCAAAGAATGGATGACTCAGATTGCATTTCTTGATTCTGCACAATATTTGTATTAGAAGATACGAAGAATATTTGTGAAATTAGTGAACAATGTGTTTGGATGTCTTGTTCTGTGTACTTAAGTTCATATGCATTCTATTCCTTTCTTCTTAATAAGCGATTCACAGAGTGGTAAGAAAATTCCAGAGGTGTCCTTCTACAGTTATATTTGGGTTAAAACCAAACAAATGAAAAGAAATGTTGAAGGGAATATGACTGGATGGACCCAACTATTTTAACATTTCTTGGGATGTTGTTGTTCAAGTTTATACCCCAAATAAAAGCGAAGAAATTTCAACTATTATGATTCTTGTGTACTTTTTGTATGGTGACTTCTTTTTTTTTCTTAGCAAAGGTCATGATTCTTTAAAAGTAAAGACATGGAGTAGCCATGTTTTTATAAATGACAGAACCTATGGCCCTAAAGGGTTTAATGAAACACTTCCAGCACAGAGCCATACATACAGAACTGCATATGCCTCAAAATGAAGAGGCAGTTGTAGGGAGACATGGAGGCCCAAAGTCATGGAGACTAGTGATGAAAAGAAAAGAAAAATGCTCGAAGGCAAGGTTGAAAGAACTCAGTCTTGGCAGACCTAATGACCTGACCTCTGAGAATGAAAATAAGGTCATGGTTAATATGAAGTGTTCTTTGTTGTTGTTGTAGGATGTTTTTACTTCTTTTTAAAATGTCTTTATACTTTGAACATTTCATACATTTATAAAATTTGTATTGATGACAGCCATCTACCATTGTCTCCCTCCAACTTCTCTGAAGCTTCCACCTAATCTCTCTCCCAGCTTCATGCTCTCTTTTCCCTTTTTATTACTAATTCCTATGAGTACAATTAATGAGTGTATATAGAAGTTAGGATTCAAATGTGACTGTTGCAATATGTTTGGAATGATTAGGAGATGGTATTTTTCCCCTAAATAGCAAAGTTTGAGGAAGTTACTTTTAAGTAACTTACAAGGCATTTTACTCTTATGGTGCTTTTTTTTTTTTTTTACTTTAGAAGTTTATGCAAGAATACCACTATCAGAAATTGCTTGCCAGTGTGGTTGTATTATCTATGTATTTCCTAATGTAGGTATTTGGAGAATATTTGAATTTCTTATAAATATTAAGTAAACTATGATTCAGATAGCAACATTTGCTCTTTTAGGAAAACTTAATAAAAATTTCTAAGTAAGCAACACATGAAGATTTTTCTGGGCAATTAATATTGCCTATCTTCTTTTCTCCACAGTTCCATATTAGTTTAGATTGAATGGTTAAGCAAGAGAATGAAACAACTGGAAATTCATAGAATGAGGGACTATACTGATAGGTATAAACAAGTGGTAGAATGTTTGTGGTCCTGGGATACAAACACATAAACACACACACACACACACACACACACACACACATACCCATACAACCCTCACATACACCTTTGAAATCTAAAGGAAACCTTGGCCCACCTTTAATTTTTTATTTAATTATTTTTATTATTATTCCCAGCATCCACTTTGCATAGCTCCCAACTGCCTGTATCTCCAAAAAGTTGAAACCCTTTTTTCTGGCTCCTGTAGGCAATTTCATTTTGAATACCACAAATATTTAGAGATGTCATTAGTTGGTCCTATTTTCCAGAGATAACATTACCCGAGCCTCAAAATTACAGTTCATCTGCTGGCCTACATTATTACTGACACCATCACTAATTCCCTACCATTCTACAAGCCAATTTCTATACAAAGTCACTAGAGATACCTTTGCTCTGTCCATGTTTAGAGACGCCATCACCTGGGTCCCATGATTAGAGTTGCCAGTACCATCCTGGCTCCATTATAGATACCATAATTTGAGTTTCACTAAAAGAAATGCCATATCATGGACATAACCATTAAAAAATAATCTATTAGGCCTGAGTATTGAAAAAAACACTATCATGAGTGATTGCCTTGTCTGGAATCAATACTGAAAGTTCCAACACCTGGGCCTCACCATTGCAGATGTCAATTGTCAACCCCACCATTGGCTCCACCATTGAAAAACCATGTACTGAGCCACAATATTGTAGATATTATCTTCTGTGCTATTTTTTGGAGATGATATTATCTGAACATCATATTTGTAAATGCCTTTGTCATGGATGTCACCTTTAAAGTTACTGTCATCTGAACTGTGCTATCTGAGAGTCTCATCTGGACATCTACATTGGAGATGTTCCTACTTTGAATCATTGCTCATCCTATAGTCTGGGTATTATCCCATTAAGGGTTCCAAGAGACATTCAATTGAGAGTCCTATTTGTAATGCTACCATTTGTAATGTACCAATAGAATCATCTTCATCTGCCTGGGCTTGACATGTGTACTTTATCAACTGAGATTCACATTAGAGATGACATGGTATGGTTTGCACACTGCAATTCTAGATGTCATGATCTACATCAGACAAAGATGCTGTCACAGTTAATGTTCTATTGCTATGAAGAGACATAAGAACCCAGGTAGCTCATAAAAGAAAGCATTTAATTATGACTTTCTTACAATTTCAGTGGATTAGTGCATGATCAGCATGGTGTGGAGTGTTTTTGTAAGCAGGCACACATAGTGTTGGAGAAGTAGATAAGAGTTACATCATGATACACAGGCAGCAGGTAGATAAAGAAGCACTGGGTCTGGCTGGACTTCTAAAACCTCAGAGCCAACTACCATAGGCACATTACCTCCAACAACACTACACTTCTTAATCCTTCTTAAACAGTTCCACTAACTTTAAACCAAACATTCAAGCATATGAGTCTATGGTGGCTAATCTCATTCAAACCATGACAGGTGTCATTGTTCAGTCTTTATCTTCAGGGATGTTAACTCACATGGTATCACCATTAAAATGTCGTTTCCTGAATGTCACCATTAGAGATTCCATTGCTTGAGCATCATTAATTGTGTTGGCTCATAACTAGATATTAGAGATATCAAATGTTGGATCCTCCTTTAGTGATACCCATTCTCTTGACACTAACACTGCAGGTATCATTAATTTGAACTCATTATAGATATTTTTCCTTCTGGATTTCTCAATTAGAGATGCTATTAAATAGACCCATTATTTGGAAAAGTGATAAACTAGAATTTAAAAGGGTGTTATCCTCATCTTGGCTCTGTCAATGGAGTTGGTATTGATGTTCACCACACTGTTATAGATGTTATCGACTGGGCTATACCACAAGAGGTATTACCACTTTGGGATCACTGACAATACAGCTATTGTGCATCAGCATTGGAGACATCATCCCAGGAATTTATTATCATCAGGACCACACTATTTGTTTGGTCCCTGGCATAACAATAGTGGCACTGTCATCTTGGCCTTGCCATTAAAGATTCCACTGTTTGAATCTCAACACTAAATGGAATCTTGACATCACCATTACATGACTATCCCCTTGACCTAAGGATGACATTGAATGGGACATCCACAAGAAAATCATTTTATTGGACCTCAAATTAGTGATAGTATCATATAGATCACATGTGAGGCAATTGTCATTAGGGCCACTTCATGATATGTGCAATCACCTGGGTCTCATAACTACAGAGTGCCATCCTGTGTGCTTCCCAAGTAAAGGTGCATGTAACTCACTTTTGGAGATCTGAGTATCTCAACATTAAACATATAAAGTACAGACTCATCTTTGGAAATCATTACTGTGTCTCATCATCAAAGATGGTGTAGTCAAAGGTGCCATTTCCCATTCCACTCCATTGCCTGGCCTCAAAATTAGAAATACTATGAAGTATATCTATTAATAGAGGTATCATTGCCTGGGACTTACAATTAGAGATTCAATTGCCTGGGCTTCATCATCAGAGATAACAAAATCTGGGCCACACCACTGAAAAAGATATTTACTGAATTTCAACATTGTAAATGTTAACTCATGAGCCACACTATTAGAAATGACATCAATTGGGTCTATGCATTATTCATCCCATTGTCTTTGACATCATCATAGAGCTGCTATGAAATAGTCCCATCCTTTGAAAATAGAATCTATTGAACCAAAACATTGGAAACAATATTGTCTCAATATCATCACCGAAGCTGTCATTGCCTGTAGTTTCACCATTAGAGATACACAGGACTGCATCAATTATTACTGGTTTCATTGTCTTGAGGATCACAATTAGAAAGTGCATCACCTGGGCCTAACTGCCTAGACATCATAATCTCTACATAGTCACTATAGATTTCATTTTTTGGGTTTTGCTTCTAAAGATACTGCTGGCAATGGTGTGATTAACTGACTTTCCCATTAAAAATTTTATTGCCTATGTACAGTGGAGATGCCATACCATGGGAGTAATTGTTAGAAATATCAAAGCTTGTGCCCATATTCAGAGCTGCTATCACCATGTTTTCAACAACAAAGATGTTGTTATTTTGGTATTACCATTATAGACTCACCACTACCTAAGCCTCAGTAATAGAATACACCTACTGTTTGAAAACATAACAACACAGACATTATCACCCTCACCCTGGTTGCATCACTGAAGAAGTCATTGCCTGAAACTTGCTATTAGCACTACCTTTACTTGTGCTGGGCCAATACAAATACCATCACCCAGGCCAGTGTTTACAAAATCCATCAATGAGTCCTACTGATAGAGATGCTGTAACCAGTACCCCTCCATTCCAGATGACATCAGCTACAACTACAACTAGTGATGCCATCACTTTCTTTTCACCTTTACAGATTCCATCACTGGAATTTTGTTAGAGATGGATATCACTGTGTGGTTCTTAATGTTGTAAATGCTATATCTCTAGCCCGATCATCAGGGGTTCCATCTCAATGGCTTCACCATCAGAAGAATCCCTTTGTCAGGTCTTCACTATTAGAGATGTCTTTGTCTAAACCTCATTTTAAAGATTCTGTCACCTCCACCACCAATACAAATGTTGTTTCCTGGACCCTAATCTATATCTATTTACTGTAAATGTCATTTCTTGGGCTTTACCGTTACAGATACAATTCCTATAGCCCCTCCTATAGAGATACTTCATTGTGTGTCTAAGTATCAGAAAAAAATTACCATAGGTTACTAGAAGCTACTAGCATCATAACACAACTTTTTGTTAAACATTCGATTTAAGCAATAAAGATTTAGGTTCAAATCTGTGACTCTCATTTCAATGAGCAGATCTTGAGTGTGTGAAAGTTTGGTTGGTATGCTATCAAACAATCACTTATCAGTTTAATGGTTAATGTGATTAATCATTCTACTCAGTCATGTCATAAGTATCCACTACCCTATGATGGGGGGGGGGGAAGAACAGTTATTTGGGATTTATATAAGTACTGAGGATAAATTAGTGTTTATTAGGGGTAAGTGATGTAATTTTCTTGGGAAAGAATGTCAAAGAAACTGAAATATACTAAAGTAATTGAGCAATTTTAAGCATAAGGCATTCATAGTAATGAGGTATATAAGGGAAATTCACAAAAACAAGGGTCTTTGAAAGGTGCTACATTTTACAAGGGATATGTTCCTTCCAGGCTTGTAGATTTACTGCTTGGTTTCAGGCTTGTAGTATATTTTGAGAGGTGATGGAAACTTTACTATAGAAGGACTCATCAGAAGAAATGGGTCACTTGGTGTTTGACTTTGAATATCATAGCTGATTACATTTTCCATATCCACTGCCTATTCATTATTATGGGACGATATTCTTCTTTCACACAGTACCACTTTCATAGTATTATTTCCAAGAGCATGGAGCCAAATAACCATAGACTGAGGTCTTCAAAGTCAGAAGCCAATCATAGCTGCCATCCTTCAGTATCCTGGGTATTTTGATCAAAGTGAACAGAGAGCCCCCCAAACGTCAACATTAGCCTTAAAAAAGGATTATTGCTATAAGTAAAGCTGTCTGCATGACTCTAACTCTTTGGATCTTGTTTGTGGCTGAAGTTTACAAAAAAAATTGAGAAGCAAGCTGGAAAGGTGCTAGTATGCTGTCTCACTCACTATCTTTCAGAATAGAAATTTCTTTATTGGAAGTATGTAACATGTCTTTTGACTTTTATAGGTAGCCATGGCTAAGTGCTCATATGTAGTCACAGTAAATGTCAGAAATGTAATTTTTAAGACTTTGGGACTCAAGGAGACAGACTTAACAATACCCTGGATTATCGAATGCTACATTCATTTGAAGCCAGTGTCAGTATGTTGTTTTAATAGGAAATGTACCACACAGACTTGTGTATTCAATGCTTTGTCTCCATATTGATGACATTTGGGGACGTGGTAGAAACTGTAGTAGACTAAGCCTGTCTCCTCAGAGAAATTATAACATATGGAATGTGGTTCCTGGTATCATTATACATTTACCAAACAATTGGTGTCAAGCAATCATGGAATATACCCTCTGAAATTTAGCCAGAGTTATCTCCTTTTATTGTTTTCATGGGTACTTTTGTAAAAATGTCTGAGAAGATCAACAACATAAATAGGTAACAGAATTTAGAAATATTAACAGAAGACAAGGACAGGGGTTTATGCATATTAGTCACACAGAGATACATGGAATATGCAAGTCATTGCTCCTCTTAAAGGGGCAGTTTCCAGTACATAAATTTAAGGACAATAACACTTAGGATGAGAAAATAGTCATTTTTTTCATGAGTTGATATGTCAATTAATTTAGAATATATATATATATATATATATATAATATATATATATATATTTAACACTCACCATGATTCCCAGGCCAGAGTAGCCAAAGTTAGTTTCTCAATAAAGAAACCTGCTAAAGTGGTGCTCAGAACTTACCAATTATACCTAGAATGATGATGTTAGTTTTAAAAAACAGGTTACTTCTGGCTAAATGAAGTGTTTTTTTTTTAATTATGAATACACCTTTTCTTCTGACCCAAAGAGGAATGATCAACTAGAATATTCAATATTTTCTAAGAAATGTGAATATTGTTGAGCTCATATAGAAGAATAATATGTAGTATTAGTGATTCACAAGTCTCCTGTCCATTAAGGTCTTGGGAGATATATGAATTCTAACATTATTATTGGTATAAAGTTTTATTCCAAGCAAGCACATTTCGTGAATTGGTCCTTATACATGTAGGTTGGCAACAGTTTGAAGATGGTCTTGAGAAAGCATAACATGAAAGTTTATATTTTGCAATATCAGAGGCATCTGAAGTTGCCAATAATTAAGTAACAAGGAGTACCTTTCAGTACAAAAAAAATTGTATCAGACTACATATTTATAAGAGCTTCAGGGATGACTTTCTGAATTAAAAAAAAAAAAGGAAAATGTTGCATGAACTCTGTGAACCAAATATTATGAATGTTCCAAAGTCACATGTTTAAATACTATCCCAAAAAGGAGTGAGAGATTTAAGAGGGACTCTTCCTAATTTAGTACCCTAAAATTTACTGCAGAGAAACAACTCCTTTTATTATAGGAGAGGGTGTTTTGTACAATCCACAAAGAATGCCTTCATTAGATATCAGGGCTCCAAGTACACCAAGACTATGATAACTAGATTCCTATTCTCTTTTGATATACCAGCCTTTGTGGGATCACAATAAATATCACCTCAGTGGATTCTCCATAGCTAGAAAAATATGAAATATGTAAATAAAGGTTAATTCATAAAATCCATGTAAGAATCTTCTCTAGTGTTTTCATGTTTAGCATAACATCTGTCCCTACCCATCTAGTCTGTGAATCTAAAATGAAACAGTGACATATAAGGAGTTTCAGAAATAAACTATTTGTATTTAGCCTGAAACTAAGAAACCATCTATATTTTATCATGATATGCAATAATTAATAAATAAATTAGGATTTAGGCTGTGCAGCCTTTGACTAACTCAAAAGCCCTCACTACTCTCTAACACTCCAGGGTAACTTGGAAAAGAATGTGCTTTCTCTCTTCCTAGAAAGGCTCTCCTGGTTCTGATAGCTCATTTTTTGGAAGTTTCAGTCTTTGATAATTAATTAATTTTAATTTCATTTTACATTCTAACCACAGTTCTCCCTCTTCCAGTACCCCCTACTACACTCAGGCCACCCCCATCCAATCTTCACAAAGGGTAAGGGCTTCCATGAGGAGTCAAAAAATGTCTGGTGCATTAAGTTGGAGTGGGACCAAGCCTCTCCAATGTGCATTAAAGCTGAGCATGGCATCTCACCATAGGGAATGGTCTCTAAAAAGCTAGCTCATGTACCAGAGATAGTTCCTGGTCCTCAGATAGTCAAAGATTTACAACTGTCTCCTACATATGGATGGTCTAGTCTTGTTCCATAGACTCTCCACAGCTGTGAGTCTAGAGTTCATTAGTTTCCATGAGCTTGGTTCTATAGATTTCCCCATTATGATTTCACTCCTCCACTGCTGGAGGGAGAGTAAACTTGTACAGCCACTTTAGAAGTCAATATGGCAGTTCCTCAGAAAACTGGAAACTGATCTACTTCAAGACACAGCAATACCACTCTTGGGTATATACCCAAAGGATACTCAATATTACTACAAATACATAACAGCATTATTCATAATAGCCACAATTTGGAAACAACCTTGATGCTCCTTGACTGAAGAATGGATAAAGAAAATGTGGTACACTTACATAATGGAGTATTACTCAGCAGTAAGAAACAATGACATCATGAAATTTCAGGCAAGTGGATAGAACCAGAAAAAAAATCCTGAATGAGGTAACCCAGATTCAGAAAGATAAACATGGTATGTACTCACTCTTAAGTAGACACTAGATATAAAGCAAAGGATAACCAGACTACAATCCACTACTACAGAGAAGCTAATTAAAAATCAAGGACTCTTAGAGAGACACATGGATCTCCATGGGAAGGGAAATTAGATGAGATATCCTGGGTAAACTGGGAGTGGGGGGAGCAATAAAGAGGAGGAAATGGGAGATGAGAACATCAGGGAATGAGATGGCAAGGCAGAATAGACAGAGTGAGAGACAATGAAAGTTCTATGGAAATGCTTAAGAATCCACTATGGGGTTAGCGAGAAACCTGGTGCTATGGAAATTCCTAAGAATCCACAAGGATGACCCCAGTTAAGATTCCTAGCAATAGTGGAGAGGGTACCCAAACTGGCTTTCCCCTGTAATCAGATTGGTGAATACCGAAACTATTATCATAGAGCCTTTATCCAGTAATACATGGAACCAGAGGCAGAGATCCCAACTAAGTACAAGGCTGAGCTCTGGGAATCCAGTGAAAGAAAGGGAGGAGGGATGATATGAACAAGATTGGTCAAGAAAGCTAATTTTCTATAGGGGTTGTAAAAGAGAATGAAAAGGGAAGAAGAGGAAGGATTCAGAGATCATGAGGGAGCAGAAAGGTTGAGTCAGGGGAAGAATAGAAGAAAGGATATGTGATAGGTAGGGTTTTAGTTGGGGGTTTGGTAGGGGAGGACAGGAGGGAGAAGGGAACTGGGATTGTCATGAAAAACAATATTGTTTCTAATTCAAATAAAAAAAAATCTGAAAAAAGCACATACTATATAACTTACCAAGTCATCTCTGTAGTGCTTTATACCACTTTGCCCCAATTCACAAATTCTAAGAAACCAGATTGATCTATCATTTTTAATGATTTGTCTCCTGGATCACTAATAATCCTCAACTGAAAATTGAGACCAGGAAATAACAAGCAAGAGAGAAATAAACTATCACTCAACTATAGAAACACCAAATTGAGAATCAGAGATGTTTTTGGATAACAAAAACAAAAGGCATACATCAATGAGTACCTGTGAGTTGCACATCACAGGCCACTCAAAGACATTTTTGAAGATCTGAAGGAATGTTTAAGAGGTTTCTAAAACTGATCTTAAGATTATAAATTCTTTTAAAACATCTATAAATCATGGTAATCTATGACAATAAGTACTGATACATGTTTTTTCTCTTCCTAAAAGATGAAATAGAATTTTGTTTATATCAGGATTTTTATTATTTTGAAATGTATTCTACATTTACTTTCTAAACCACTTTATTTAATTAAACATGTTTAGGAGTCAGCCAGTGAACTAAAAACTTCTCTTTGTAGTCCTTTCTAAAGCTTAGAATTTGCTGAAATTTTTGACCCTTTTGGGTAAAAAAAGAAAGTGCAGTGTTTTATAATATTATATGATTGCAAATTACTTTTTTAGTAAAATTTATTATCCCAATATACTTTGTGAAACATAATTTTGGAAATGAAAATGTATACGTCTGTCCAAGAACATATGGGATTCTTTAAGAATAATACCCAGCCTCCACTTCCTAGCATACCATAAGTTTTCTCTGACAGTTTGCATGGGGAATGACACTGCAAATAAACATGCCATATCCATATAGTATATAACATGGTAGCTTCTACATATTTCAAAATGTGAGATAGATTAATTCATTGATTTTACTTTCAGAAGTTGAATTATCACATATAAATATATTTTTAGATTTATACAACATGCATGCCTGTGTTATATAATTGTATTGTGTTAAACCTTGGTTCTAACTAAAATTATTATGAGAATAGAGGTCTATAAAGGTGAGAAAGATGTATTTTATTTTATTTTTTGAGGCAGGGTCTTTCTATGTAATCCTGGCTGTTCTGGAGTTTGTTATGTAGACCTGGCTGGCCTTAACTCAGAGAGAGTCATCTGCCTCTGCCACACAAGTGCTGGGATTAAAGTTGTGAACAAATACACCAAGAAAAAAATCATATTTTAAATTTGGTGTATTCACTCCTTTAATGTTGCAAAAACCGACAATTTCTCAAAGTCAGTCATTGATCTAATTCAACATGACATATAGTTGCAGGTTTGCAAGCACTGATTACATACTGAGTTTATTACTTGATAGAAATAAGTAGGCTGAAAACATTTCTATATGTGTACAAATATATCCCTGAAACCCAAAAGGAAGATAACCTGCTGGCTTTATGGTCCAGTTGTGTGGGCTATCCTATTGATGGATGTCCATCTCTCAACCACATCTGGAGCAGCCAATGCCATCAAATATTAAGATGGTTGAAATTGTCATGTTTGTTTGCACTACTCTCATTTGGTTTCTGTACATCTACCTCTTCAAATCATTTTAAACAGAATTGAAATAGAACATTTCTTCCAACAGCCTTTACAAAACCTAGTTTAATACTTCATACTGATGCAATAAAAATATTATTACATTTCCCTTTGCACCTCAGCACTAGAATACCACATGCTATATAAACATTCTTTTATTGCAATGATTAATCATCTGGAAAGGAATGAGAACCCAGTGTTTCTTAGAAAGAGATGTATAGCTGCCAGTTTGAGCAGTGAGAAAGAATTTTCATTATACTTAGTGTAACTGAATTGCATTTTCTGCTTTTTTAATATTTTGTTTGTAATTTTAGTCCATGTTTAACATTATAAATATATACTTTTATATAAAATTGATTTCTATTTAAAATTGTTTTCTACACCACATATTTTGCTCATATTTTCCCCACATCTTCTAGTCCATCCTCCCTAGCCACCATCCACTTTTATGTTTATGTTCTCTCTCTCTCTCTCTCTCTCTCTCTCTCTCTCTCTCTCTCTCTCTCTGTGTGTGTGTGTGTGTGTGTGTGTGTGTGTGTGTGTGTGTAAACAACAAAAGACCCAAGAGAAAAAAATTGGCATGAGCAAACAAACAAAGAAACAATGCATTTAGGATTTCCCCTTTAATGTAGTTTTTTTTTTTTTGTCTTTGTCTTTGTTTTTGTTTTTGTTTTTTTCCTTTACCATTAGGCATCAATTGCAAATAGCTTCTTGGCTTAGAATAGGAATCAAAATCCACTTCCTCCTCCCAATAATAGGACCCTATTTAGCATGAACCTGTGCAGGCCTTGTGCATATTGCCACAGTATCTGTGAGTTCACATATGCTTTGGTCCTCCTCTGTCTGGAAGACAGTATTTCCTTAGAGCCATGCCTAACCTCGGATCTTACACTTATTTTTTTTTCTTTTTTAAAATTAATTTTATTTAAATTACAATCTTATTTTACAAACCAATCCCAGTTCCCTCTCCCTCCTGTCCTCTGGTTGCCCCCACCCATTCCTAAGGGAGGTTGAGGCCTCCCATGGGGGATCATCGAAGTTTGTCACATCATTTGGGGAAGGACCTAGGCCCTCTCCCCTGTATCTAGGCTGAGAGAGTATCCATCCATGGGGAATGGACTCCCAAAACCCATTTGTGCACTAGTGACAAATCCTGGTTCCACTGCCAGAGGCCCCATAGAATGCCCAGGTCCCTCAACTTACACCCACATTCAGAGGCCCTGGTTCCCCAGCTGTCAGATTGGGGTCTGTGAGCTCGCACAACCCCAGAGAAGCTAGGAAACAAGGAACCTAAGAGAGACATTATCCCCCAAATAAATGGAAAGGGATAAGATTTCCTGAGTATATTGGGAGCACAGGGGTAAGGGAAAGGAGATAGAAGTAAGAAGAGTCAAGAAAGGAGGCAGGGAAGAGAACATGAGGGACAAGGAAGGTCAAGATGGGGGAATAACAGAGGAGAGCAATGAAAGAGACACCTTAATAGAGGGAGCCATTATGAAATTAAGGAGAACTGACACTAGGGAAATTCTCAGGAATGATGCCAACTAAGAATCTAAGCAATAGTGGAGAGGCTAAAGGCTCTTAGACTCTTACTGCCTCTTCTGCATAGACTTATATGGAGGGCTTTGATGGAGACATCCCATTTAGTACACCAAAGTAACTTACTTCCTGCACCATGTCCAGTTGTGGGCGTGTGTTAATTCCCATATACTGTGAAAAGAAGCTTCAGTGATGAGGGCTGAGTGAGGCACTCGTCTATGGGTCTAATATAACACTAAGAGTCATTTTAGCTGGTCAGTGGAGGCACATGCTTTTAATCCCTGCACTCGTAGAGCAGAGGCAGGTGGATCTCTGTGAATTTGAAGCCAGCCAGTTCTACAAAGTGAATTTCAAGACAGCCAAGCCTACTGAGTCGTGGATAATGATTCACTGGACTAGGTTCAAATATTAAACATATTTTTTGGGGGGAGAAGTCACTTACACAAGAAGCAGATGGCCACTGCAGGTTCCTGCTCTAAGTATCCACTCAGGCTGCTCCCTGTGACCTGAGCAGACACAAGAGAGAGCCATCTGCCTTGACTCTAGACCTAAAACTCACTCCCAATCACATCCTCACCCCTGACCATGCCCCAAAAGGGTGTGGTCAGTGATACAGGTGCCGGCAGGGTGGATATCTCACTACACAAGGAAACACAAGTAAACCTTCAATCCAATGGATAGCTGGGTGATTACTTGTATAAATTTGTCCCTATTTTCTACCAGTACACCCTGCAAACTTGTTGCTGTTGTAGGTCATAGTTTGTGGTTGGGTAGCAGTGATGATTACATTTTTTAAATAGTGTTTAGAGTAGTGAGGAGGTATAAAGCTTCCACTAAGGCAACAGTTCAACTTGTCCATGTTCAATGACATGAAGTAAGAATTCTCATCAGCAACAAGGCCCTGTCATTAGGTTATAGAAAGCTACCAATACCCTTCACATTAGTCTCTGATATATGAGATGGGAGATCTCAGTGTCCATGGAACACTTTCACTCAATGACTCAACAAGAAGTAACTCATTCTTGGCACAGCAAATGCCAGACAGTACAGGCTAGAGAGATAGCTGCTCTTTCCTAAGACCAGGATTCTATTCCCTGAATCTAGTTGTTGTGAACAAATTTTATATTAAAATGATTCTACTAAAATATAGAATTTTATCAGAAAATGCTAGAATATATTAAAGCTGTGTTTTGTCTCATGTAATCTGCATTGGGAAATCTAAAAATTTATCCCAATTCATAGTTTTTAAAAGAATAGGAAACATATTGGTATATTTTTGTTACAATAAGAGCTTTAAAGAAAAATTTCCAGCAATTTTTAATAGTGAAATTCTTAGCAAATTATAAAAGGAAGAAAATGATTTTATACTCTAAAAAGCTATGAACCATCACATAATTTAGCACTCCCTAAACAATACAGGCTATCAACATTGCCCTAATTTACATATGATAGCATAATATTATGATAACATAATAGTCAAACCCTACTACTGAAGATGCTATACTACATACTTTGGTCACAGGACATAAAGGAATCAAGCTGAAGCTGAGATGAAAAGTTTTACCTTACATGCTTGTCCTAAATGTACTAGAAACTGCTATGCAAGTGGCTGGAGGGGATAAAATCATCAAAAGTTTTCCCAGCCATGAATTTTTCAAACTGCTAGGCAAGCTGCCCTCTGGTGCAACAGTGGCATGACTGGTATCAAAGTGTGGTGATTATAATGAGAAAGTCCCCCATAGATATGCAAATGGTCCCAAGTTGGTAGATTGTTTGGAAAGAATTAGAAGATGTGGCCATTTTGGAGGAAGTGAGTCACTTGAATGGACTTTGAGGATTAAATTACCCATGGCAATCCTAGTAAGCTCTGTCTCCCTCTCAGTCTTCTTTGTGTTTGTGGGTGAAGATGTAAGCTCTCAGCTCTTGCTTCAGTATCATGTCTACCTGCATTCTGCCATATTTCCTGCCATGATAGTAATGGACTCTTACCTTCTGAAACTAAAAGTGGTCCCCCAATAAACTTTTTCTTCTATAAGTTTCTCATGACAGCAATAGAAACGTAAGATAGGGGTAACCAATCGCTTGCTTATTGAACATAAATCTCACTCAGGAGGAGAGCCCTAAGGCCTGGTTCTGTAAATTTTATCAAGATCTCATAGCTGAGGAAGTCATAGACCATTATGGAGAACCTGATGCTGTTGCTTAGCTAAATAGTTCTGTTGCCAAACTGCCTTCTAAACACACATGCTTGTATCCATAGAGTAGTGGTACATCAAGCCTTAATCAGAGACATTTCCTACAATACAAAGAGATAGTTAGTGTTGAAACATATAACTAGACAAAGTGCTAGACAAAGTGCCAAGAATAAGCAATAATGGAGTACTGGGTCCAAACAGGATTGGCCATATCACCCACTCCAAGGCTCAAGAAACACATGGGAAGAAAAGGAGGAAGTAATGTAAGAGCCTGAAAATGCATATGTACAACCAAGATATATATATATATATATATATATATATATATATATATATATATATCCCTTTTGTGCAAAAAATCACTAGAGCTATGGCTATGGTTATCTGCTGCATAAGACCTAGACAAGAATGGTCTCCACAGTATTTTATCATGGATAGGGGAGGGACACATGAGACTCCATCCTTCCCTGAAACACTATTGTCATTTAATGATTGTAATGAGAAGGGTTGTCAGATTCTTTGATTGGGTAAATATCATAAGCTATCATTGATCCTATGTTCATGAAAGAAACTATAAATAAACTCATAGGATTGCACACAGATGAAGTCATAAATGTAGAAATACGCCTTGCTAGGAAAAATAAAAGAATAAAGGAATTCCAGTGGGAGAGAGAGGGGTGAAAGTAATGGGGCATGAAATTACCAAAATTCTCTATATAAGTGCATAAAGCTGTCAAACAATAAATGAGTAATTAAAAACAAAAATATAGAGAGCTGCACATAAAATTAGTTGTGTAAAGTCCAAATTGTAGGGCTGTGGTATACCTTCCTTGCAATGCTGATAATTAAACACAGCATCATTTCCCAACAGTAGAATGTCTCATTCGGGGACTTGAAATACAGCACAGAGATATTAATGCTAATTGAACTATCTGCAGACCTTCTTCCTTACTTTACACGGTGCATCCATGTGTCTAAACTCAACATACAGAATTAGACAATTTGAATTAGAATATAGTACTCAACTGCCAAATTATCCACCTAAATATAACTTTTCAGCTATGTTCACACACTAGGATATAGTACATTATAATAATTTGAGTTAGGAAAACTGTACTTCAGGTTGATCTTCAAGCTGTGCTTATATCATAGATGTCTGGTTTGCTGTAAAAGGCTTTAAAATGGGGCACAGTCAGCGTATCACAGCCTTACTTGATTTAGCTCTATACATTTTCACATCCATGTGTTCAGGATGTGCTGTATTTCCTTTGAGAGCACAAGAGTATAATCAACTTCAGGAGTCAGCTCAACACAAGAGGTTCTGCAGACCAAAATTATTACAATTTTTTTTTTCAATCTAATGTATTGACAAAAAGTTCCACCCCTAACAAAGGAGCCATTTCCAATTGAAAGATGCTGGAAGAGAGAATGTCAGCTATTTCCAGTAGCATGACATCAGATGTAACAACTACAGTTCAGGTGAGTCAAATATTCAAGATTACTTGACCAATGTAACAAAAACTCCTTGATTTTGTTTCTGGTTCTTTTTTTAATTCCTTTTTGCTTTTCTGTTTTGTTAGGAGCTGTTACAAGCTAGTGCGTATGAGCACTAGGTAACTTTGTAACTCTCCAGCCCTTAGTCTCCGCCCCTCCCGTGATGTCATATGGTTCGATCAGCTGATGTCACATGATCCGACGGGCTTCATCCAGTCAGAAAGTAACAGTCTGAGGCGACAGTTGCCAGCCTATATAAGGAGGGGTTTTTGGGTGTTCAGAGTCTCCATTTTGTAAGCTGATGCTCTTCCTCTCAAGAGCCATTAAAGCTTTACTGCAAAAGGATCCTGAGTAGTGTCCCCGTGTCGTTTTTGCTGGCAAGGCGGTTAGCGTGGGACACTGTTTTTTGTTTGTTTTTGTTTTAAGAAGAAAAAGAATATGGAGGTGGGGTGGATAAGAAAGGGAAGAATCTTGGAGGAGTTGAAGAGATGAAAGAATATGACTGAAAATAATATATGAAAAATTCAAATAATTAAAAAATAATGATTACTTTCATTAAAATTTTTAAGTCATTTTCTAGCTTTCTAGATGTGAGTTGATAGTTGGATCAGGGTAAGGAGGAAACCCCTAAGACATAAGACTTCTAGAAGTCTATCTTCAACAACTTTGTGAAAAAAATATATAAACAGATAATAAATGGGGCAAAAACAAATTCTAACATTAAATTTAAAGCATATAAACATACTTAAACCTTAATATTAATAGGGACAGAACAAAGGATGTCACCATTATACTCAGGGTAGAATTATCAGACACAAGTAAAGGTAATAAATTGGTATGAGATTCTTTCTTCACATATACCCCAGTGTGGTGATACATTGCTTATGGCCTAATAAAGCCACTGAAGATCAGAAAAGCAAAGCAGTGAGCCAGTGGCTCTTACCTCTACCAAGGTTGAAATGGAGATCCTCTCTTCATTGTGATTGGAAACTTAATCTCACATGAGAGAGTTTTCTTCTTTCTTATATACCTCCCTGGTGCTGGGATTAAAAGTGTGATCTCCCTTACACTTTTAGACTGATTCATTCTTGTGTAGCCCAGGGTAGTCTAGGACTCACAGAAATCCATCTGGTTGTGTCTCCCGAGTCCTCAGATTAAAGATGTGTGCTACCACTGTCCAGCTTCTATGGCTGTGGCTAGCTTTGCATTCTGGTCATCTGTCTTCTATGTTATAATATCATAAACAATATATCACCACAATTCCCCTTTATTTCCAATATAAAAGGCTATAACTAATATAAGAAAAACCATATACAATAAGTACAATAACTATATACAGTATATATAGGCAATAAGTACATCAACAATGTCTAGTCCATTTGCATTTAACAAATTCAGAAAATATACTCCATTATCTATCCTATCTTGATGAGTTGGAAGTGTTGTACTTAATTTAACTTTCTGATCTAATTTGCATTATCAAATTATCTTTTGATGTCTCTCAACCTTTTGTACTTCAAATTTCTTTAGTGAGTTTCTTTATTGAGTCTGGTAATCAGGAAAAACTATAACTATACTATCTAATCTTTAGCTCCCTCAGAGACCCAAGAAGGAAATAATATTAACTGAGTAAGCAGGCAGTGCAAACAAGCAACTTCCAAAAAGATATGTGAAATGACAGCCACCCAAGCTTCTTCAGCGTATAGGCCTAGCACATGTGACAGACTTTTCTGTGAAACAGGACTTTTGAAGGACTGCCATACCTTTTCTTGGCAAGGCTTACAGTCATTCTCTTTTGTGTCTTCTTTGTCCGATTTTGACAGCATGCTCTCAGCAGTTGAAACAAGGGTATTTTCTTGCCAAGTGACTACCTTTCCACAAAAAGTAAACTCCATGTGCAATTTTTCTGATGCTCATCATCTTCTCTGTAGTAGATTGGTGCTTCCAGGAGAGGACATGTCTCATTGTCATAAAAAAAAAAAGAACCTACTTTATTAAGACATCTGATACACCATATTCTGTAGACCTCTGCAGTGTTTGAAGACTACTAATCTATCTAAAATATATCTCTGCTTACTTTGATAATATGCCTAATATGACTAAAAGTTTGATTGTAACAGGTGACTAATTACTAACCTATACTTCCTTATAATTACCACCTATACATAGGTGGTAATAATAACTTTCAAGAACTAGAAATTTGTATTACATTGATAAATGAAATGGGCAGGTACAATACCTTAAACAAGATTGGAAACATATATACAGTATGTTTTAACAAATTAATCTTATATTTGTGAGTTGGGGGTGGTCATGCGCATGCCTTTAATCCCAGCACTCGGGAAGCAGAAGCAGGTGGATCTCTGTGAGTTGGAGACCAGCCTGGTCTACAAAAGCAAGTGCCAGGAGAGCCTCCAAAGCCACAGAGAAATCCTGTCTTGAAACCCCCCCAAAAAATAATCTTAAATTTATATCAATATACAAAAGTCCAATTCAATGTAAAAAATTTAAAACTAGCAGTTGCTGTTTAGAAGTAGATTCAAAAATCTAACTTTTTATCCTACAACCTATCCTTTTTTTTTTTTTTTTCCGAGACGGGGTTTCTCTGTGTAGCTTTGGAGCCTATCCTGGCACTCGCTTTGGAGACCAGACTGGCTTCGAACTCACAGAGATCTGCCTGCCTCTGCCTCCCGAGTGCTGGGATTAAAGGCATGCACCAACAACGCCCTGCCAACCTATCCTTTTGCCTTCTCATTTCTGCATCCCCATTTTTCTTTTCAAACAAGATCCCTAAATCTAATCTCCTTTGTTAAGCATTTCTCCTGACCATTATTAATAACAACTTGTAACCAATTCCCCTAAACAATAACAAATATCCACAACCCAATGAAAGACCAAAAACTGCCCATTGGAGCGCTTGTGAATGTGGGAGTCATGATCTTAAAGTTACTTCCTGCTGTTGAGGAGTGATGGCATCTTCGCCGAGTCCTGAAAAGAAAAAATTGGGTTAATTGTCAAGTCCTGGGAGAAGTAACTGTATCATTTGTTGTTTAGTCTCCGAGTAATGGGAAATTTCAGGGCTTGTCTAGTCAAGTCATGGCTACAGTAATCTGTAAGGCTGGATCATCACAGTTGGCACCTTGAGATTTTCCTAAGCAGTTTCTGTGAAGCTGGATCATCTCAGCTGGACATCTCAAAATTGTTCTAAATTGTATCTGTGAGGCTGAATTATCTCATCTAGCCACCTTGAAATTGTTCTGGGTAGTTTAATATGCAAAGCTGATCTTTGGTTGGTGGTGTTTGACTTAATGGTGTTATCATGATCCTAATAAAATTGTAGTCTGTGGTTTTCCATTATCTTTTTTTTTTTTTTGGTTTTGGTTTTTCAAGACAGGGTTTCTCTGGGTAGCTTTGGGCCTCTCCTGGCACTCTCTCTGGAGACCAGGCTGGCCTCAAACTCACAGAGATCCGCCTGCCTCTGCTTCCCGAGTGCTGGGATTAAAGGCATGTGCCACCAACGCTCGGGTCTCCATTATCTTTTTGGAGATGTCAGAGATCAAATTAGGTAAGATTATTTCTTCTACTTGGTAATATTTTTCTGGGTACTTCTCCTCAAAATGGTGGTTTTTATTTTCCTGAAAAGACAAAAGCAAAACCCATCTACAACCCCAACTTTGGAAAAGCTCCTAATCTAATTTTTTATCAATTTTGATTGGTGGTTTCTCCTGAAATTTTTGTTTTATTTGAAAGCTCTTCTATCATCCAGAGCAGTAAGCATTTTGTTGTTGTTGTTGTTTTGTTGTTGTTTTTTGTTTTTTGTTTTTTGTTTTTTTTTGTTTTTTTGCAGTAGGCATTAGGTTCTTTAATTGCTCTGGGAAGGACTTTCTATACAATTACAGAAAACAAATTAATGGAATTTGACATAGTGTCCTTGGAGAGGCTCAATAAGGAATTTCCCAAAGACAAAGGATTACCTGGAGTGTCTCTTGTTGACCACATTCATTAGTCCAATGTCTGCCTTTGCCAAACCTTCATAATCTAGAAGGGAGGTACATTTCTGTTTGAATTATATTTAGAAAAAGCATTGTTTCTAAAAATACCCTGTTGACAGTCCTTTTTTAAGGTGAGAGTGTTTTCATAAAGCAAATCTCAACAAATCCAAGAAAACTGAAATAACTCCTGGAATCATACCAACCACAAAATGAAATTAGGTATCAATAGCAACAGAAACTACAGAAAGCTTACAAACTCATGTAGCCTGAACAATTATCTCCTGAATGAAAAATGTGTCCAGAAAGAAATTAAAAACTTTCTAGAATCCAATGAAAATGAATACCCAAGCAAACACAAGCCTATTTGGCACAGCAAAATGGTGTTAAGTGGAAAGGTCGTAACACTAAGTACCTACAGAAAAAAAAAAAAATGGAGAAAACTCATGCTAGCAACTTAATAGCACACCTGTAAGTGTGAGAAAAAAAGGAAATAAGTACACTAAAGAGGAGTCGATATCAAGAAATAAACTGAGGGCTGAAATAAATATAATAGAAACAAAGAGAAAAATACAAAGAAATAAAGAGTTGGTTCTTTGAAAAAATCAACAAGTTAGGCAAAGCTTTATTTTTAAACAATGAACTAAAAGAAATAGAATATTCAAATTTTAAAAATTAGAAATGAAAAGGCAGACATAACAGCAGGCAACAAGGTAATCTAGAGAATCATAAGGACATATTTTAAATGGCTGTAGTCCAGCAGATTAGAAAATCAAAATAAAAATAAATAATTTTATCAATAGATAATGCTTAGTAAAGTTACACTGATATCAGATAAACAAGTAAAACAGAACTATAACTCCT
This sequence comes from Cricetulus griseus, assembly GCF_003668045.3. NCBI lineage: Eukaryota > Metazoa > Chordata > Mammalia > Rodentia > Cricetidae > Cricetulus > Cricetulus griseus. The sequence continues at coordinate 135,420,999 of NC_048595.1, read as the reverse complement.
AATGAAAGAGAAACAGTCATTAAAATTCTCCCACCAAAAATAAGCAATCACAGGACCACATAGTTTTAATGCTGAGTTCTTCAACTCTTTCAAAGTAGAGTTAATGTCAATACTCCTTAAATTCTTTCACAAAATATAAACAGAAGGAACAGTGGCCAGTTTCTTTTGAATTCATAGTTATTCTGACACATAAATCACATAAAGACTCAACAAAGAATGAGAATTTCAGGCCAATTTCCTTTATTATTATTTTAAATGAAAAAAATTCAATAAAATACTTGCAACCCAAATCCATGAGCATATCAAGAAGATCATCCATCATGATCAAGTGGGTTTCATTCCCAAGATGCAGGGATGGTTCAACATATGAAAATCTGTCAATGTAATATACCATATAAACAAACCAGAAGAGCAAAATTCACACTCTCTCATTAGAGACACACAAAGCCTTTGACAAAATGCAACACCCCTTCATAATAAAAGTACTAGAGATATTGTGGACACAAGGGACATATCTAAAAATAATAAAGCCAATTTACACAAACCCTAAAATTAACATTAAATTAAATTGAAACTTAAACTAATTCCACTAAAATCAGGAACAAGACAAGGTTTTCCACTTGATAGCTATTTAATATAGCACCTGTAGTTTTATCTTGAGAATGAGAATAAGGGGATACAAATTGGAAAGAAATTTATAAAAATTTATTTGCAGACGATACGATAGTATATATAAATGACCCAAAAATTCCTCTAGGGAACTTCTACATCTGACAAATACTTTCATCAAAGTGGCTGAATACAGGTTAGCTAAAAATAATCAGTAACCTTCAAATGACAAATGCACTGAAAAAATCATAGCAATAACAGTAGTCTCAAATAATGTAAAATATCAGGGAAAAAAACCTAACCTAGCAAGTAAAAGATTGTATAATGAAAAATTCAAGATTTTGAGGAAATAAATTGAAGAATATATCAGAAAAATTTTGTAGGTAGACTGGGGGCTGGTTGAGACAGGGTAGAGACAAAAGGGAAAGTACCTGGTAGGGGGAGGGATGCAGGGAGAGACTACAGGAAGAGGCAAATAGAATTGTGGAGCATTGATGGGTATATTGGGGACTTCCTGGAAGCTATGAGGATGACCGTAGTGAGAACTCTTGGAATGAAGGCTATGGAGTTTGAACTGTCTTTCTTTTGCATACAGTCAAGGCTCTAGTGGTGAGACTTTGTTACATTTGGTTGAATTATTGGCTGAGGGCATCTTGTAGAGATCCCTAAACAACCCAGGCTGATGGCACTACAGAAGGTCACTCTCTGAAAACTGAGTAGCCCCATTGCCAGGAACAACATTCACATAGTCCATTAAATGTGGAATGGTAGAGCTGGTGCCTGCATGTAGCCTTCACCCATATGTTTTAGTCTCTTGGGTGTGGGAAGATACTGTGCAGGCTACAGAAAGAGTAATCTGGATACCAACACAGCCACAAAAATCCTCCTCTTACAGTCTGTCCTGCCTACAAGCAGAACTTGTAGAAGTGACCAACAAATTCTTGGTTTAACTTAAGGACCACAACAGGAGATGGATCCCATTCCCTACACTGCTTGGATGGTAAGGAACCAAAGATTGAATAGCTGGTAGACCTAGGGTAAAATCAAATATGTTTAGCAAAACACACACACACACACACACACACACACACACACACACACACACACATATAATATATATATATATATATATATATATATATATATATTAGTGATATTCTGCTACACTCATAGATCAGTATCTTCTACAGTCATCATTTAAGAGGCTTCCCCCTACAGCAGATGGGAGCAGGTGCATAGACTCATATACAGTGAGAGAGTCTAAATAGGAGGTCTCCACTGGGTCCCTCTCCTCAGACATTGGAGTACCCAGAAGAAGAAGAGAATGGCAAATTCTAGGAGTAATGGGAGATGGAGGATATCTGGAAAATATGTCCCTGTGAATCAACCAAGCAGGGATCACATGGGTTCACAGAGAATGAAGCTGTAAGTGTTGGGCTTGCATGGGTCTGTACCAGATCTGTGCATATATGTTACAGCTGTTAGCTTGGTGTTTTGCAAGACTCCTAACAGTGGGGGTGGCTGTGTTTCTGGATGTTTTGCTTTCTCTCCAGACTCTTCCTCATAATGGGTTGTTTTGCCCAGCTTTTGCTTGTCTTGTTGTACCTTGTTTTGTCCTGCTTGTCTTGGAGGCTTGCTCTTATTTTGAAGAAATGGAGAGGGAGTAGTTCTGGAGAGTGTAGGGGAAGCTGTAGCCACGCCTTAGGGGCTGGCTACAGGTGTGCCTGACCACGCTTGTGAGGGTGTGGTCAGAGTGAAGTAGTGTGACTACTTCGCTTTCGGTTTCTCTTTGGTACTTGCGGTACAGACTGCTGCCACTCCGGCTGGCTAGGTCACTCTGTAAGTAAGGCTTTTCCCTATTAAATACCCTTATATTTCTACCTGACTCCATATTGGTAATTTCTCACTATAGGGGAGACTGGGATTGAGAGAAAACTGGAAGTAGTGTGGTTGGGTTGTATTGTATGAGAGACGAAACTATTTTCAATAAAGTATAAATGCACCAAAGAAAACTATATAATCTTCTGAAAAAATAGTATTTCAAGCAGAGAAATTACATTACTGACATAGCATTAACATATTCATCCATAAGTGTCTAGTGAATGCCTCTTCTGTGCCAAGTATTGTTCTAACCATTAAGAATTCAAAAGTGAAAAAAAAAAAAAAAAGAGTTCTCCTTACATGTGCGACTTATTTTCTGATTGTAGAAAATAAACCTTTTAGGAAGTATTAGTATCATAGCCTTTGCATGTAAAAATAAACACATAATACATAGAAAAGATACCAAATCATATAATAAAGGGAACATTAGGTGCAATATACACCTCAGTGAGGAAGTTTACCAAGAAAGCATAAGATCTGGATAGGAGCATCTAATTTCAATAAGACAAGGTCATTCTCATTTTAAAAAATGCAAATTTTGAGAAAAGATTTCCCAAAGGGCATTTTAATACATAGATATCCTTTGGCCAAGATGTCTACCTGACAAAAAGTAGTCAGATCTTTGCTTTGAGCCAGGATTCTTGTCATATACCTACAGTACTGGAACTGGGAAGCTGAGACAGGATAATCATGAGTTTGCAGCCAACTAGGGCTATCATACAACTTATTGGTACTCCTAAAAGAAGCGTTGACCCATTTCTTTAGTTGGCAAAGCCTATTTGAAAATATGAATAAAGTTTTGATTTTCACAAGGACATAGAATATTGAAGAAAATGATAATATTCTGTTAAAGAAGGCTTCCATTTATTCTGGGTACCAGGTTTTGATGAAAAAAATACTATATTAAATATTGCCATGCTTCATTCTTATCACCTTTGTATCTACACGATTTAGTATACAAATTTATTTTTAGATCATACCCACAGTTTTCAAAAGGATTAATTGAAATAGAAACTATACATATGTTTTGAAAATTACCTCAAACATAGTTAATGTATAACCATTAATTGAGGGTATCTTGCTGATGCTGGCATATGAGAGATAGATTTGGCCAAAGAAAGAGAACCCGGGATCAGTTACTTCTGATTGCCTAAATTAACTCTTGTTCCATAAGATTGTTTATTTATTTTTTATCAGAGCCTATATTAATGAATAAGAAGTCATCAAATATCTTGAACAAATTTGTCTACAAGTTCTATGAATTGTTTTTGCATGTTTCTTGAACATATCATAAATGATGTTTCTCCATTAATCCATGAATAGATAAGTTCTACTTCCACATTTCTATGAATTATAAGTAATGAATTCTCTATCTTTAGATTCAGGAGAGCATGTATTTCCACTGCATACTGAAGTCACACAGAAGTTTTATAGCTATAACTAGTACATAGAGTTCTTAGTAACCTTGAGCAAAAACAATTAAATGTTGAATTTTTCATATATATGAAAATATATATACTTAAAGGATTGCAGTGCAAATTGATTAAACTAATTACAATAAGCTTTGGGCAGTACCAAATATTAAATTAACTATCTTTGAGGGTATTTTTCCCACTGATTCTTCTCTCATATAACTACATCTTGACCACAGTTTCCTCTTCCTCCACTCCTCCTAGTCCCAATGCCCCACCTCCTCTCTTCCCCAGATCCACTTCTACTCCATTTCACTTGAAAGAAAGAGTCTGCATGTGCCAGAGCAAAAGAGGGGAGAGAGAGAGAGAGAGAGAGAGAGAGAGAGAGAGAGAGAGAGAGAGAGCACATGCTACTCAGAGGCTAGGATAATTCTTTTTTATTTAAATTGGAAACAAGCTTGATATACATGTCAATCCCTGTTTCCTCTAGTTCTCTCCCTCTCCTGCTCACCTGCCCCTCACTGACCCCCTATCCCATCCCCTTTCTGCTCCCCAGGGAGGGTGAGGCCTTCCATGTGGGATCTTCAAATACTGTCATATAATTTGGAGCAGGGTCTAGACCCTCTCCTGTGCATCTAGGCTGAGAGAGTAAGCCTCTAGGTGGAGTAGGCTCCCAAAGTCCATTTTCGTACTAGGTATAAATACTGATCCATTGTTACGTCTATCTCGACCAGCAAGAGAAACATGACCAGACTCTTCTTCAAGCAGTTTATTCAGGAACCTTGTACATCTGCTTCTCTCTCAGCTTCTATATCAGCTTCTCCTTCCCCGAGCCTCCGCAAGCCCTTAAGTAGATGCTAAGTGCCCAATCAGCTCATGCCATCTGGCAATCCCAGATAGGCCACAGAAGGAGGAAGCAGGCCAGATGCCTCAAGCACTTCCACATAAGGCTTGTTTACAGCTAAGCTCGGACTACCTGGCATCCAGCCAGGCGCCATCTTAGGGCTGTGGCTCTCCACAATCCATTACCAGAGGCCCCATGGAGTTAGGAGAAAGATGAGAGAAAAGGAGGGGAGAGGAGGACATGAGGGAATAGAAGATTGAGTCAGGAGAAGAATAGAGGAGAGCAAGAAAAGAGAAACTATAACAGAGGAATCCATTATAGATTTAAAGAGAAATTTGGCACTAGGGAAATGTTCAGAGATCTACAAGGATGACCCCAACTAACAATCTGAGCACTAGTGGAGAGGCTACCTTAAATGCCCTTCTCTGATAATGAGATTGATGACTACCTTATATGCCATCCTAGAGCCTTCATCCAGTAGCTGATGGAATCAGAAGCAGACATCCACAGCTAAACACTGAGCTGAACTCTGGAATCGAATTAAACAGAGGGAGGAGTGATGAGCAAATAAGTCAAGAACAGGCATGACAAACCCACAGAAACATCTGACCTGAACAAGGGGGAGCTCATGGACCCCAGACTGATAGCTGGGACTATTCCAGACCTCCTGAATGTGGATGTCAGTTTGGAGAGTAATTCTTAAATATGTTTACTGTATTTTCTTCTAAACAAGACAAAATAAAACCCAAGCACTTGAGAGAAATCACACATCTGGATGCATCTTCTCTCCAGAAATATAACAATACATTGTCAATCAGTAACATATCTTATGGTGGTTACAGAATTGTTGGACTGCTCATGCCATTCAGTACATAATCATTTTCCAAGACTCAAAGGCAATTTATTGTCCCGCGTACCGTCTCGCCAGCAAAAACAATGCGGCACACTCCTCAGGATCCTTCTGCAGTAAAGCTTTAATGGATCTTGAGAGGGAGAGCATAAGCTTACAGAGCAGAGACTCCAAACAGCCAAAAACCTCTCCCTTATATAGGCTGGCAACCGGCCGCCTCAGAAGTGTTACTCTCTGACTGGCTGAAGCTCATCGGACCATATGACGTCACGGGAGGGGTGGAGACCAAGGGCTGGAAAGTTACAAAGTTACCTAGTGCGCATGTGCACTAGCTTGTAACGGCTCCTTACAATTTATAACTTTAGACAAATGACTACACTAAACAAAACCAAAAAGTATATTTTCAAGTTTAGTTGCCAACTTGAATGGCTACTAAACTAACAAGATATAATAGGAAATACTTTTCCATCTCAAAGGAATATCCTGCACTCATGGTCAACAAAAGAAATGGTAAATAAGGAGAATGATCCCAACTACATGAATAAAAATAGTTAGCAACTCCATTTTTTTTCTTTTCAGGAAAAGCAGAACAAGAACAATTAAGTTTAGTTGTCAAGGTAAGAAGATGGCATTGAAAGAATGGTAGAATACCATACTGTAGAGGTCTGTAAGAGACTGGCTGCCTCACTACACAAGGTCATGTAGACAACTACCGCTGTGAGTAGAAAATGGGCTACATGAACTAACCATATTTTTCTTTGCTTCCTGCTGATTCATAGCTGAACTATTAGGGCCTAATGGGAGGACACCTAAGTACCACATAGAAAGAGATGGCTTTCTGCCTTCCACAACCATAAAATTTAGCAAATGGGTATTTGGGTATTTTTGTCAAGGAATGTAGATCCAATTTATATTTTGCCATCTAAGGTCCCATTACCAGCTACTAGGAAGAAAAAGTTCACCAAAGAGTAAACATGCTAGTCAAATTATGTTTTTGGGAACAGGAAATAATTTTCAAATAGTAATATATTACATTAAAAACTACAATACAGCATAACAACCAGTAGTTTAGTTTCTTAGTAAAGCAGCACACTTTGTTATGTTTGAAGCCTCAATAGGTGCTCACTTCTTAGAAAAGAGTGAATAGCAGGAAGCCACAGACTCTTGGTTATTAAACCCAATTGTCTGCTCTTTACAGTGCTTGGCCTGCTGCTTCTTCTCATTCTTTAGGGATATCTTCAATGTTGGACATTTTCCTATTCATCACTGAACAACCCATTGACGAGTAGGAATTTTTTTTTATGAAAGCAGATACCCTTATTTAATTTGTTCTTTTCTAACAGATGAAGAACAGTCTTATAGAGCTGGAATATAGATTATGATAAAATCTGAGACTCATTCATGACAGACATCTTCAATACTTAAACCTTATTAGAGTTTGACTGTTTTGAATTCTAGTATCTATGGTTTAGATGAGCATTTTCTTGACATGAGTTATTAGTATGATATTTTCAAAATGATGATATGTTCTCAATATTTATATTGTGTTTCCATTGATAACCAAATAATTTTTGGTGTAACTTACCAGTACTCAGACCAACAAGGTTAAAATATACAATCTCATGGTTTACAACTCTATTCTGAATTCACTAGAAACAACTAACAACTCCTATGCAATAATTTTTTATACACTTCAATTTTTAGTTTCAATGTACTTTCATATTAGTCTGTTACTATTCTGTTTCATAGTGGTTGTGAACCATACCAAAAATGGTCTCTATGTGGCCAATTGCTTTGGCAACTTCTGTTGCATTAGCAAACTAGGTAAAGTCTGCTATTTTTGTTTTCCTTCTGAAGCAACTCCTGCCAGCATTTTCATTTTGTGGCTCTTTTCTGATATCTGTGTTAATTTTTAATAGTCTTTTCTTTCAGAGACTATTGATGGACTATTCTAAGATGTGTCCCTGGAGTAGTGAAGGAAGCTTTGGTGACTTTCTAAATGCTGTCATTGGGTAGTGGGCTTCTAACATTTCCTTACATGATCTATGCTAATGTTCCAAGGACCCATCAGAAACTCACCCTCAGTGGGAAAAAAAAACAAATATAAAAAGTGATTGGTATTTCTGTCATATTTTACAGCAGTAGGAAAGAATGTCGTTTTACTCCCCCCAAACACTGCAAATGTTAGGAACAAGCTCTGCTATTAGAAAATACGCCTGAAAGGAAACTAAGATACTCAGTAGTATCTCTGATCCCTTTGTCTGCAATTGTTAAGACTGGTAGATTTGTTCCTAGAATGAAAATTAATCACTACTCTTTTCTTCAAACATAAAGTAAGCATGAAATAAGTTATAAGGTGTTTCATTATATGAAATGGTACCATTTATAAAATTAATAGTTGCTAGAATTTCCTGATTTACCCTCAGCTACATTGGTAGCAGTGAATTCAACTAAGAGAGCAGTCGCATTTACCTAAAAACTAACCTAAGTCCCCCACAATCCAGGGAAAAGACAGCAGACAGAGACAGCAGACAGATAGCCTTGAGAAACAACTCTAAGGTAAGCTATACTTAAGTAACACACTTTCTAAGGGAAATATCATCCTTTAACTACTCTTTATCTCCCTTGAATTCAATAGTCAGATAAATACATGTTTGTTTCATTGGCTACTTAATTACTGAGTGGCAATAAAGATGATGAAATACTTTAGACAAGCAAATCCATGATTAAAATTAAAAATGAGAGAAAGGTGTTAGAAATCATATTCAAAGCTACAGTCTGGAAATATAATTTCTCATTATATTAGGTGTGTTTTTTTCTTCTAGACACTAGGGAAAAGACAGCTATTAAAGAGTACTTAGTCTTTTATCTTTAAAGTTTGCCACATTCATTTAAAGTTTGACATATAAAATATATAAAGTCAGATCTATTCAAAATAACATGAAAAGAAGTTAGTTACAGAAAGTGTATACTAGATATCATTAACATAAGTCATATCTTGAACTTGTCATTTATTGTGAAATGTTTGATAACACTCATGAATTTGGGAAAACTTGTAAACATAAAATAGAATAAAATATCTAAATTTAGAAGAAATCAGAAAAGTAAATAATGCAATACAAAGCAATAATGGAGTATGATTAAGTCATCCATCTGAACAGCAATAACTATAAAAAATATAAAATGGGGTTTTCAGAAGTAAATTCTTTTGTAAACTTACTATTATGATGGAAGTCCACAATTTTTCAGTGTTTTAATGAAAACAATTTCTTTGACTTATGATTCTCTTCTGTTCAAAATACAAAAGAAACTGAGATTAAGCATATTATTAAAGCTTGGGGCATCACTTTCCAAGCCATAGCAAACAACAGGGAGATTTCTACATCATTGTCTAGAATACTGGCTATATTTTTTGCCAGTGAAACAAAACACCTGCCAGGGAGCCGGTTAGAAAAGAAAGAGTTCATTTTTGTCTCATGGCTTCAAGGTATTGGATAATTTTCTTGTTGCTGTGTCTCAGAAACATAAGGAAGAATTTATCTGGGCTCTTTGTTAAGAAGGGTTTTATTCCATTATGATGGTAAAAGGAAGATTGCAGTGAAGGTAGTGATAGGAGAATGGGGTGGGTGATCATATTGTTATAGCAGTCAGGAAATAGGGAATAGATACAATGTACTATAAACCTGTGTCCAATTCAGTTACCCACTTTGTTCGATGAATTTCCATCTATTAAAAGTTCACATACTTCTATGACAATGGAAGCAACTGACCACCAAGTACATAAATACTTGAAGCTATGGAGGACATTTCACAATTAAAGTACAACAGTAATGAAAGAGTGATGACTCTCACCTATTCCAGTCTCAATAGAAAAGGAGGCAGAGAAATAGGAATGTAGATGCTTTGCTGTATTTCTCCTTTCTATTAAGTTTGAGCTGAGCTCATGGGAAGAAGCCAACCACATTGGAAATTTATCTTCCCTGTCCAGTTAAGCCTCCTTGCAAACATTCTAATCCACTTGGAAATATGTGTTCTAGATAATTCTTAGTCAAGTTGATAACAAAGATTAACCATAACATCTCCCTATACCCATGACTTCAAAGTATCTTTTCTTCACTCATAATGATAATGCTACTGTCCCTAACATCAGTTTTCTTCTATGGTTCAAAAATCTTTAACTTTCCACTTAACATTATTAAACTATCACCTCCAAAAGAAACCAGAAAACAGAAATTAACCAAGGAAAATGGATTTGTTTCAATTTATTTTATCTTGCCCCCAGTAGCTGTGATCATCTTGTGATTTATGGAAACCATAAATTGAGGTGGAGCACATTTGTCTCCATGAGAAGGATTAACTGTTCCTTTGCTGTGCAGCTGGAACCCTGCTGGCCTCCAGTGTCAGCATTCTCCCCTATAAAGACAATTAATATTTAAATTCAGGCATATAAAATGCAGTAGGCATTCTGGCTGATCAGAAAACATCTTGGGGTTTTATGTGATGATGCCTATAGGATTCTTGCCCCTATTCTGAGACTTCAATGTTCTTTATCTCTTGAAAAAAAATTGGTAGGTGTAATTCAAAAGCCTTTCAAAATATCTTTGCTTTGGGCATCACCTTAAGCATCAGCTTCAACTCCTACATACTTCTACATCTAATTAAAATGTTTATATCCTTTTACGCATTTTAAAGACGTTATTTTATTTGTGTGATTAGATTCTTCTTTGTGGTCTCCATTCATTGATAATTTGTCTTCAACAGAATCTGTTCCACATTATCATATGCATTATTATATTGAATTACCTAACAAGGTATGCCCAATGATGTAATAGTGGCAGCGATGATCTGTGTAACCATTCTTTTACTGGCGCTCAGGCCCAGTCTTCAGGCAAAATAAATGTCTTGTGAAAACCAACAGCTAGGGAGGTCACAGCCCCTATGAGGTTATCTAATACTATTATTTTGCTGAATGAACGTGTAGTTAAAATGCCTTCTGAATGTTTGAACTCAGAGACTAATGCAACTCTTACACTTAGTCCAAGAAGCCTCTTTTGGTATTAGATGATGTGAAGGCAAGGACTCAAGAGGTGACATGCTGAAAGTAAGTAACCCTTAATTACTTAGCTCTAAACCAAAAATTGATGTCAACTCCTCTGAGTCCTGAGGAACATTATAGAGGAAAAGATGAAGGGTTGGGTGAGTGATCCTTGAGGAGGGTGAGGAAGAATGAAGTGAAGCATTGTCTTCTGGTCATAGCATCCATGAACATAAAGAAACTAATTCTATCTGCACATGGCTGCACAAAAAAACATGGAAGGAAAGGGGGAGAGATGGAGAAGAGAAGGAAGGAAGGCAGGCAGGCAGGCAGGCAGGCAGGCAGGCAGGCAGGCAGGAAGGAAGGAAGGAAGGAAGGAAGGAAGGAAGGAAGGAAGGAAGAAATGAAAAGAGAGGGAAAGGAGAGAGAGGTAAGAGTAAGAAGGTGAATAGTTTGGAAGAAGAGTTCAGTTGTGAGTCAGATGAAAATGAGATTTGCTATGCTTCTGAGAGGTGGATAGGATCACAGTACGTCAAAGGATTTATGAAACTGTCAAAAAGTTTAAAAACTCATTATGAAAATATTCAAGTGTTCTGTAAATGTCAAAAAGATAATTTTCTTGAGAGAAGAAAGAAGGGATTCAAGTATCTCTCTTCAGTGTATTTCCTGCCCCACTAGTTCTGCATTTCTCATTTATTGTCATCATTTTCATTGCTGATACTTGAAAGCATTCTCAGTCCTTTGATTCTTCCCTCAGCTTCATGTATAATTTTTAGCATGTGGCTCACACATCCTCAAATTCTCTGTCTTTGAAATGTTCAAACACTATATGTAAATCTTATCTCTTAATTTTTACCCCAGAAAATTCCTTCTGCTATGACAAAGATTGCTTACTATCCCCCTTTCCATTCTACACTCTTAACTTGAAGAATAAAAGTAGCAGCAGAAATCTCTTGGTTCCTACTAATCTTTAATATTTTTATTTTGTGGTATTGGGAATCTAGCCTAGGAATGGCCTTAAATGTTCTAAGCAAGTACACAACACTGAGTTTTACCCTCATTTTCTCTGCTCCTGATTCTTACCTGTCAAATTACTGTTCTATTGTTGTGAATTGAAACTATAACTGAGGCACCCTATAAAAGAAAGCATTTAATTGGGGTCTCCCTAACAATTACAGAGGGTGAGTCACTGACCATCACAGATAGGACAAAGGCAACAAGCAGGCAGGCATAGTGCTGGAGTAGCAGCTGTGAAAGAAAGACTGTTCCTGGCTTGAGCTTTAAAAAGTTCAGAACTTACCTTCAGTGACATCTCCTCCAAAAAGGCCACACATGCTACTTCATACCAAAACAGTTCCAACAACTAGGGACCAATTGGAATATATAATAATATTGGGTGGGGCTTTCTCATTCAAATCACTACACTACCTAACCTAACCAGGACTGGGCTTAAGTTAAGCCAGACTCGATATGGCCATGGAAGCCAGAGATGGGAATCTGAGCTTGCACCATCAGATTATCTTTAGTTACACAGAAATTTTATTGTAGAAACCAAGACAAAATTAGCTAACAAAATACTGATATTATAAAATTCTGTGGTTCATTTTTATATGTCTCTTGTTTCCACATGATAAGAAGTATTAAATTAATACTTTGTAAGAAAACCTACAAGTATCAGTTCTTCCCCCTCACAAAACATAGCTAACTAGCATTTTTTATTTTAATCACACTGCCTCAAGGCCAGAACTAACACTTTCATCTTAGTAAATCTATTTCAGACATCATTGAGTTATGTTTTGTTACACTTTCAAAAACAAAAATGTTAATTGGCAAAAATATTTTTCTTGATAATATTTCTTCTCATATTTCTTAAGGCAATGTTAATGACTTCAGGTGGTAGTGGTACACTCCTTTAATCCAAAGCACTCAGGAGGCAGAGGCAGATGGATCTTTATGAGTTTAAAGACAGCCTGGTCTATAGAACAAGCTCCAGGACAGCCAAGGCTACACAGAGAAACCTCTCAGAAAAACGCCCAAAATGGTAGTGATAAAAATCTTTGCCAAAATTTTATACAATAGAGTATATTACAGGTATACCAAGACATATTTTAAAATTGTCAATTTCATATCTTCCATTATTAAATGCAAAATGAAGTTAAGCCACACATTAACTTGTATACTTGTAGTAGTTATATAAAATAGACAAAGAATTGTTAAATTCTGATTGTGTTAGTGGGGAGATTAAATTTATGTGAGGTTGTAGATCAATGAAATGTGATTATAATTCTTACAATAAAATTTATTTAATAATCAAAACATGTTATGCTAAGTATGCAGGGCACAAAAAGTCTACATTGAGAAGTTGGATATAAAATCAGGACCAGAGGCCAATAAGTATAAAATATAATGTAAGAGTTTATAGGTTAAGTGAACACAATTACATTATCACATATAGAGAGAATCCAAAGTAAATATGACAAACACTTCTTTCAGAGAGCCATGTTAGCTGTGGAAATGCATACAAAATAAGCAATGGAGAAAGCCATGTTTTGGCAGACTGCACTGAAGCCCTGTCCAAGGAATGGCTTTCTCGCCAATGACTCAATCACACCAGATTCCCTGGCATCTCTACCTCTCTCATATCCAGATGCCAATGAATATCTGGATCATAAGATTTTTCTGCCCTGCTACAGTAAACTTCTACGCAGAAATTGGCTTCCATTAGAGACCTGCTTAAGGCAATAGATTGTGTTGGCCATACTCCTGTAAATATGCATACTCACATGATGGCTCTATTTCTTTTTGGAAACTGGTAAATTGGCCTCTGGTTTTAGATAATTTTTTATGATGTATAATTTGAATGCATACCCTGAGGCATGGTACAGGCCAAAAGCCCAAATGAATGAATAAGTAAATGTAAGTAAATACATGCATTGTCCTTGATGAGAATATAAATATTGTGCATATGTCAGTATAAGGGTTATGCTACTATGCTACTGTGAGACTTCCTGGCAATGTGACCAGTCTTTCTGTGCAAGAACACCTTCCTCATACAATGATTTTTTCTGAACATTTAAAACATCATGTCTCTTTCTCTGAAAGCCTCAGTAATTAGTTCATATTTTCTTTGCAGATATAGAATATACATACTTTAGAAGTAGTTAATCATGGTGGAACAAAACATACATTCACATATTTTCTCATCTAGAACATAACAATAAAGGTGCTTGTTGCCAGGCTAAATATACATAATGTCAACCAAGTGAAAGAAGTTAACGGAATATGATATGCAATGATAGAGAAAAAAACTTCTACATAACTGGCAAGCCAAGCAGAGAAGTTTAGATTTGGAAAGGAGAAGCACAGCACACCCTGAAGCTGTTTAGAAAACAAAGCAAAACAAAAAACCTCAAATCTGAAAATAAAATAGAAGGCAGTATTCTAAAAACCCTCCAGTAGACCTAGAAGAGCACAGCATCTAAAGAACAAGATTGAACATTGTGCTCTATAATAAGAGTCCAAGACTGAAAGTCTAAAAGAGATTAATTTCCAGAGTCCTCTCATATAGCTTTCAATGGAATGATGCTGCCTTCTCAAACTGCGAGAATACTGAAGCTCCATCCATTGAAGAGGATGCCTCAGGGAATCTGTAGACCAGGAGACACCAAACATTGTTTACATGAAAGGCCAAGATACTTTATTGGAAAGAATTGCCTTAAGTACAGGCTTAAAAGCAGAAGGCTGCATTCTGAGCACTCTTTCCAAAGCTGCCCTTAGAATTTCACAGCCAATGATAAACCTTTGAAGAAGATTACGTGGAGAAGTTCTCTGGGTATGCTAACCAAGCCAAAAGAGAAAACATAAGCACTGTGGTACTGGGTGTCTCTAGAAAATAACTCCCTTCCCAGATAGGCATGCAATCCTTCAGTTGTCATGAAGCTCAATGATAAGCAGGTCCCATGCCATGGACTTGAGTTCCTTTTGCTCATATTGTCCCTCTCCCTCTCTTCAAATTGACTCCTGGAGATTGGCCTGTTGCTTGACTATGGATTTCTGCATCTGGTCCCACCAATCACTGGATATATGAGGAACCTCTATGATGACAGTTCTGATTACAGGGGAAGTTCAGTTTAGGTACCCCCTCTACTATTGGGAGGAGTCTTAGCTGGGCTCATCCCATACCATGATTGGGAAATCAACAGAGACTGGTGAACCAAGCTCATGGTAACTCACAAAATCTACATCAACAGTTGTGGAGCCTTTATGAGACAGAATTAGGCCCTCTGCATGTGGGTGATAGCTGTGTACCTTGATATGTTTGTGGGGTCTCTGGCAGTAGGACCAGGACCTATCCTTGATGTATAAGCTTGCTTCTTTGAACTCATTCTCTATGGTAGGATGCCATGCTCAGCCTTAAAGCATGTGTGTGTGGGTGCTTGATTCTGAATCAACTTAATATAGATAGGGATGGGTTCAGAGAAGGCAGGGGCTGGGGGATTTGGAGAAGGGGTGGGAGGGGGAACTGTTGTTGGTATGTAAAATTAATAAAAATTTTAAAAACAAAAAAAAAATGTGGGGTGGGTGTTAGTGGTGCACGCCTTTAATCCCAGCACTCGGGAGGCAGAGGCAGGAAGATCTCTGTGAGTTCGAGGCCAGCCTGGTCTCCAGAGCGAGTGCCAGGATAGGCTCCAAAGCTACACAGAGAAACCCTGTCTTGAAAAAAATAATAATAATAAAATAAAAATTCGGGCTTCAAAACCATACTTCACTGAAGTACGTTTAAATAAAGCATAAGCATTTATTTCTAATTATACAGATTAATGGCTACAGACAAGTCTATACTGTACAACCATAACTACCATAGTAATATGGAATATATATTATATAGAATATATATTATATGGAATATCACCTCTTCCTGATAACTCAAGTTCTTGGAAACTACTGATCTGTATTGTAAACCCTACAGATTTTCTTTGAATATGATATAAGTAACTAGAATATACTGCATTTATTCCTTGGGATCTAGTTTTTCCTGTTACCATAGTGAAGGCTTTATATATTCATATTGTTGCATGTTTTATAGGTTCTTGAATATTATTAAATAATTTTTCGTTCTTTAGCTAATAAAAATGGATTATATTCATATTTATAGATATGAATAATTTTACCATTTGAGAATATATATATATATATATATATATATATATATATATGTGTGTGTGTGTGTGTGTGTGTGTGTGTGTGTGTGTATGTGTGTTCCTAGTGTATGTATGTATTTCCAATTCTCATAGATTATAGAACAAATGTATTATATGTTGTTTAATTTTACAAGAAGTAGTCAAACTATTTCCTAACAGGGACAAGATATGTTAAATGTTAAATGAAAGGCATCACATGAGGTAGGTGTGCATGTACAGAAAGACTGGTCACATTAACAAGAAGTTTCACCATAGCCTAACCTTTGTAGTAACATGTTCGCAATATTACATTCTTCTAGTTCACATTTTTAGGTGCCATGGGATTTTTGGATTCTGGCAAGCATTGAGTATTGGTGACCTTTAAATGTCAATAATTCTACCACTATGGAAAGTGTCATAACAATGTGCTCAAATTGTATTACTTTGGAGATTTGTGATATGTACATTATCACAATGTCAACACTGTTGGATTGTGTTATTTGGTAAAAGAAGGTACTCTTTCAGTTTCAATTTCTTATTAGTATCTTTTAATAAAAGTTTTAGAATCCTCTTTATAAACAAAATATTTAGGTTCTCAAAGTATTTTAAATTTGCATGCATTTCCCTAATTACTAAGAATATTTTTAAAATATTTGCTAATTTATTTTTCTTTTTCAATCTTTTTAGGTTTTATGTTTGATTGTATTACTTTTTTCTATTTTCTTTAATTTGGATGATTTCTATGCTTTTTTCTTTCAGTTCATATATTGTTTCATTGGCTTTCTTAAGTTTCACAGTGACTTCATCATTTTTTTTTTAATTGGGAAATCACGATTTCTGGTTCTACATTGGATTTTGACATTTTACTAAAATTTCCATCTGTCTGCTAAAATTCTCCAGTAGCCCAAATGAGTTATACCTTGTTTCATCTAACATCATTTATCATATGGATGACTATATTAAAGTTCTCATTCAGGTATGGATCTGTGTTAATTACCATCTAGAGAAAGAAAAAGCTTCTCTGATGAGGGTTGAGTGATGCAATGGTCTATGAGTATAGAAATATTTCATTAGGAGTCATTTTATTGCTATGTTCCTTATACAGAATAATACTTATAGAATCTCCCCTAGGCCCATTACCCATCTTGTCTCAAGCTCCTAGCCATTTTTTCAGTATCAGGTATGGGTTCTGTCTCATAAAGTGAGCCTTAATTCCAAACAAGAAGAGATTGGTTACTCATAGACATTACATGGAGAGAGAGAGAGACTTTGGAGCACTCAGTCCTAAGTAGAATTTCTTCATCAAACATGCTCCCTCACAGCCTAAGAATCTACAATGGAGAAAAGGCAGAAAGATTATGACTTGGATGTAGCAGACAACTCAAGAAACAGTGTCTTACATGCACAAGAGAACTTATACACTTATGAACTCACAGAGACTGTGGTAGTACTCACAGGTATGAGCCAGACACTGTTAAAGTGGACATGGGCTCCTAATCCTAATCAAGGAGCTATTTGAAATTGATACCTACTTAAAAAGGGAAAATCACTTTTTTCTAATATAGTATTTGTATGTATATCAATTACACACCAGTGCACAACCAATATCCAGAAGTATTTGACCAACATAAATTGGTAGGCCTTGCTCCAAATGATATGACAGACTTTGAAGATCCTCCATGGAAGGCCTCACCCTCCCAGGGGAGCAGAAAGGGGATGGGATAAAGGGTTATGGGGGGGGGCATGGGAGGAGGAGAGGGAGATGGAACTGCAATTGACATGCAAAACAAGATTGTTTCTAATTTAAATTTAAAAATAGAATAAAAGAAACTTTTGTGGGGGAGGCATAGTTCTTTTAGTTTCATTTTGTTGCTTGGACATTTTTTTGTGTTATTGACTTCTATGGTTTTTTTCTTTTTTCTTTTTGTTTTCTATGCTTCTCTGCTTCTTTTCTTTATTTTTAAAGATATGTGTATGTCTGGTGTGTGTGTGTGTGTGTGTGTGTGTGTGTGTGTGTGTGTGTGTGTAGAAGACGAAGGGAGCTTGAGGGAGGGAGGGAGGGAGAGAGAGAGAGAGAGAGAGAGAGAGAGAGAGAGAGAGAGAGAGAGAGAGAGAGAGAGTTGAGAGGATAGGGAGGCAAGGAAGATCTGGGAGGAACTGGGATTGGTAAAAATCCTGATCAAATATATTTTATGAAAAAAACAGTTTTCATCTAATATTTTTAAACATTTGCTCCTAAGATTCACTTTTGTTGTGTATTTTTGTTTCTTATTTGAGTTTTATTCTTTTTAATAGCATGTTATACTTCTTTGCTTTTGCTTTTGTAAAATCTCACAATCGTTATTGAAAGACAATCAATATGACTTTATAAAAAGCACATGATGAACAAAATATTTTTCCCATAAAACATGTACAACTTTTTTTGCTTGTTTGTTTCAATTGTATGCTCATTTATGTGATTAATTGAGAGGGAGGGGTCAGAGTTTACTTCCTGTAGCTGGGTTGGGGTTTATTACAATACAGTTTCAGTGTTTTTAAATTTCATTAGTGGTGGCTACTATTTCTTTCCATACACTGAATATGAAGCTTTAGAGGAATTCGTTGGCATCCATATTACTCTCTCAAAGGTGCTTTATTTCCATACCTTTACTAAAGAAGGAAATCTCTCTTCTGGACCTGTCCCTTAGCAATAGAGTACATTTTCTTCTTAAACATTTCAAAGTTATTCATTGCTCTTTCTTTTTAGTAAGTCTATGTGCCTAAAACATGGAATTAATTTACCCAGCATCAGTTTGATCACAGTGGTAATGAAAACCTATATTATAACAGTGTAGGATCTTGAATCTAAACAGACTTTTACTTGATATGCTTACCCTCCCATGTACTAGCATGTTGCGATAAATCTTTCTGCCAAAAGCTGCCGAGCCCCCTGTCATATGTGCGCTTTACACCAGCCGCCTGCCTAAGTTAGGTGCAAATGAATATACAGAAACTTGTATTAGGTTCAAAGTTGCATGGCCAATGAGTAGGATTCCTCATATGCTAGCTCAGTCTTAACTATCATAAATCTATATATTTTATAAGACTTATCTTATCTGACGCCTTATTGGCATCTCTCCTTGCCAGGTGGATCATATTGTGCTGCAGGAGCAGGAGCGGAAAAGAGGGCCCTTCCTGTTTCTCCTTCACTTAAATATGAGTCTCCTTGCTATATCACTTCCTGTCTGCATCATCACTTCTCTACTACATTTCTCAGAATCTTCTTTGACTCCTAGTCCTGCCTAATTTGCCGTTTCATTGGCCAAAGAGTATTTTATTTAACATTCAATAAGATAAACATACACAGTACATTCCCCATCACCAGCAGAAACCTTTGCATCTTGCATAATGGTCAGGAACTGTTGTGGACATGGTGTATGGAAGCATTTCCCTGATCTACCCTAATAGTCATTCTAATTCATTCACATAAAAATTTTAAAATTCAGCCACATGAACTTCCTGATTTTTACCTAAATTAAATTTAAAAAATGATCACTAGATAATGTGCTTAAAATAATTTGAGAAAATTCCTAGTATCGGTGTTTCCACAGCCTGTAAATTATCCTCAATTTTTAAAATGGTATACTCATTAACGTACTTGTTCCCTCAAAAAGCTTATGGAGTGTAATTTTTATAAACAATTAGTGCAATGAAGAGGATCCAAATCAGCCAACAATGCAATGTTTTCAAACACAAGTCTAATGAAAAATCTCCAATAATTTCGTTGACAGAAATTCTGGAGGAATCAGAACTTGCATCATACACTGAGGTTAAATTTATAGTGCCAATGAATAAATGAAATTCCCAGTTGATAAGCAATTATCATAAAGGAAAGACATCACAGTAGGTGCCAGCTGGCAAGGAGCACAAGACTTGGCAGATGCCACAGACTGAACCAACATCCACATGGATCTGTCATCTCACCCATAGAGGTGTTCTGTGTACAACACAGTTGGTACATTTTTCACAGCAAGATTGAAAGTCTCTGATGCTTTGTCTATTTACCAAAGGGACAAATGAAAATAAAGAGAATTACACACACACACACACACACACACACACACACACACACACACACACATATATATATATATATATATATATGTCATCAATCTCATCCATATATATATATATATATATATTAATTCAATTGTATATATATATATGTATATATATATACAATATATATATATATTCTAGAAACACTGTAATATCAATTTTTGAAATTCCATTGACAGGTATGGTGTATGTTTTAAATGTGTATATGTTACCATGAAAATAGCTTTGGGTGTTTAAAAAATATACTTCCTTACTTAGAACTTTAGGTGGAATGCATAAATGTTTTACAAGTAAATGTTTATTGTATTGAAATTGAACAAATTCAAATTTCTGTAACATGAAGGGCAATCGGTATGTAAGAGAGGATGAGTTTAAGGAAATGTGAGGGTTGACTGGAATGGATAGACTGTGCCTATACAGACAAGCTGAGCCTTTGGAGTTTAGCATAAATCTAGAAGCATGAGGAAGACAATAGTCATCATACAGACACCAAACTAAAACCCTGAGTTCAAGAGTCACTTTTCAATTCTTGACCTGTTTTAGCAGGGGACACTTTATTTCAGGCCCATACTGTGGCTTCCCAATAGGCACAGAGCATAAGCCACTATTCCTCAGAATCACTACTTTGCCTATAGCTAATCATCTGCTGTGCTAGTTGTAACTAGAGATAAGTGGATTCATTAACAATAGGCAAATTATTCTTAGGAGAATCTTGAATCTTAGGGAATTTTTTCTGCCTCTGTATGTGCAAAATGATATTAAATGTAAATTATAACTTGTCATTAGACCAATGATTAATCTTTAGCATAATTTCAATTCTTGTAAAACTGTTATAAGTAGATAATTCAAATAAAACTATTTTTCTGATATATATATATATATATTAAATATATATCAGACAAATAATAAAAGTCATTAAAATATTTATAAGACATGACAAGGAAAAAATTCTTAAATTTTATTCATGGGCAGTGATACATTCTATAGAACTTTGACCAAGCATTATGCAGAATATATTGTACAAAACAAAAGGACACTGGCCAGTGAGATGCCTCACAGTAAAAGCTTTTGTTGATAAGCCTGATAACCTGATTTCTAGCCCCAGTGCCCACAGGATAGAATATGAGAATGGATTCTGCTAATAGACCTGTGACTTTTACAATTGCACCATAGCATATGCACCTTTTCACAATCCACAAATAAATAAATGCAATACAAATTTATTATGCTCTCCACAAATATTTTCACTCTTAAAAAAAGCTCTTATGACAGTTTCATACACTAGTATTAGGCACGGTGTACTGTGTACACACACACACACACACACACACACACACACACACACACACACCACCACCACCACCACCACCACATTTTTTAAATAACTGTTTAAAGATGTGTGTGTATATGTATGAACAAATTTTTCCATCTATCATCTCTTCATTTCTTTAAGTGCTGTTAAATATTTAATCACATTTGAATTATTTTTGATGTGACTGTAGCATTTTATATGAAAATATATATTGCTAATTATAGATATATTATAATTTTATATTTTATTTTGTAATGTGCAATATTACCAGTACTTCCATGTTCAGCCCAACACTATTTGCCATAGGAAAGAATATTTACACTATTTAGTGTAAATATTTATTCACCAATAAATGGATAAAGAAAATGTAGTATATGTATATATGTAACATACCATTAAAGTGGTGAAACCCTATCATTTGTGACATGAATGGGGCTGAAGATCTTTATGGCAAGTGCAGCAAGTCAGCACAGAAAAAAAGTAACTTATTATCCTATTTCAATGGGAAAAAAATAGAGAGAGTTAGACCAAATAGAAATAAAGAATACATTAGTCTTTGTTAGAGGTTATGAAGGGGATGACAAGGCAAATACAGACAGTTTAATCAATGACTATAAAATGAAAGTTAGGTAAGAGAAATAAGTCCAGTGTTCAATTGCAGAGTGGAATGACATTATCGTAGATAACAGCTTTCCATCATATGTTCAAATTAGCCAAAAAAGAGGATTATGACAGTCATTACTGCAGTGAAATAAAAACGGTTTAGGTGAAGAATGTCTCTTTTGAAAATATTATAATACAATATTAAGGCATCATTATTAACTCATAAATATGTACAATCATTCTATATGTGCTGAAAACAACATAAAAATTAAACGACAGAATATATTTGAATTATGCAAGACTTACATAAGGCATAGGTGGCTTTTAAAAGGACAGTCAACAGCAGAGCTTCCATTTGGAGAGTTGTTTTCATAAGCATCACAAAGTTGGAAATTGATGAGAAACAGGTTTGACTATTGAAGTTGTGGGTCATCTACTTTAGAGTCGGGAGTCAGATAAAACTTAGTCTGATTATGTGTCTTTCACTGCTGCTTCATATGTGCAGCTAAAGTTATTATCTCCTAAGACACTGGACCCTTACTCACCTGCAGCTTGCTTCTGGTTCTCAGTAGTAGGTGTGAGACACACAATGTAATAAAGATCTTCAACTTTAAAATGTTGATGTAGACTGGGATCCATATTCATTTTATTTTATATTGACATATTTTCTCACATTTTGTAAAATAGTTTACATTTATTGACAAGTTCAGAGTGATGGAGACACAATTTACACATTGTTCTTGTTTTATGCAGTTTAGTCAAATTCTAAAATGTATGGATTTAATAAACTAAAATAGAGAAAACCACATCTTATGTAAAACAAAAATTCAAACTACCATCACACCTTAGATTAACCATGCAAGTGGCCCACCTAGGCCATACATTTCATAATAAATATCAGTACTGTATATCACACTACCATACAGGGTAAATGATGGCCTGAACTGAACAATTATGTGATATGTTTGGACAAGAAAGTAGAGCATTTAATAAGGAATAATTGAATATGTTGAATGAAAATTATATTAATTCCCAAGTCTCTATCTTTTTTTATTTTTATTTTCTTCTTCTTCTTCTTCTTCTTCTTCTTCTTCTTCTTCTTCTTCTTCTTCTTCTTCTTCTTCTTCTTCTTCTTCTGCTTCTTCTTCTTCTTCTTCTTCTTCTTCTTCTTCTCTCTTCCTCCTCCTCCTCCTCCTCCTCCTCCTCCTCCTCCTCCTCCTCCTCCTCCTCTCCTTTTTATTATTATTAATTCAAGTTAGGGAACAGGCTTGTTTCACATGTAAGTCCCCTCTCCCTCTCCCTCCCCTCACCCCCATTCCTTCTCCCCCACCTCCAACCTACCCCCCACCCCATCCACCCACCACTCCCCAGGCAGGGTAGGGCCCCCAACAGGGGCTCCACCAAGTCCACCAAATCTTCCTGTGCTGGGTCTAGGCCCCTCCCCATGTGTCCAGAGACAGAGCACATACCTTCAAGTGGGATGGGCTCTCAAAGTCCCCCCCACACACCAGGGCAAAACGCCAGTCCACCTCCAGAGGCTGCCAGGAGTGCAGGGGCCTCCCCATTGGCATCCATGATCGGGGGCTGGATCAGTCCCGTACTGGCCTCCCAAAGAGCATCTGGGGTCGATATGCTTTCCCTTTTTCAGGCCAACCGTTTCTGTGGGTTTCTCCCACCTGGTACAGACCCCTTTGTTCTTCATTCCTCCCTCTCTTCAACTAGGTTCCAGATTTCAGTTCAGTGTATTTCTGTGGATGTCTGTCTCTGCTTCCATCAGCCACTGGATGAGGACTCTAGAGTAGTCATCAATCTCATTCTAGGGGAAGGGCTTCTAGGCCATCCTCTCCTCCACTGCCTGGACTGTCAGATCGTGTCATCCTTGTAGGTCTCTGGAGATCTCCCTAGTTCCAGCTCTCTTCTCGGACCTATAGTGGCTCCCTCTGATATGGTATCTCTCATCCAACTCTCTCTCCTCTATTCTTCCCCAAACTCAATATCTCTGTTCCTCCATGACTTCCTCATCGGATCAGTAATTAAAATAGGAAACATTAAAAAATTGTTAACATTCTGCTACTGAGAGTGGGCTGTCTTGTGGAAAACTCAAATGAGATGTCACATGACTTCTCTTTATCCTGAATATGAGAAGTTGGAATGGAATTTCTGGTTTCAGCAGGCTTGTAAATAACAAAGTCATTGGGGCCACCATGTGCATTCAAAATTCTCTAGATTAGTAGGAAACACAGTGCAGCATGGGATGGCAATAAAGAATAATAATACTATAATGGAGGCTGAGATGGAATACTTAGCTCAAACTACCCAAATATCACATGAAATATTTAATACTTATTTTGAGTTGTTCCTTTTTTCTTTATGATTACATAGCTCATGTTTGTTATTTTATTCTGCAGTAGTCAGTAGTACTCTGAATCTAACCCACTTTGTATCTAAACACATTGGTTTACAATTGCCTTTTTATGCTTATTAGCAGTGACTACTTACAGCTTCCAACAGTGTCTGCTATTTCATGCATGCATGTATTATATTATTTTATCTTCAAACATGAAAATTAAATTTCTGTAATACCAATCCTTTTATTGTGTATGCATTAAAAGTAAAGAGCAAATTTGGAATTTTATAATTTACCATAAAAGATACCTGTGTGTTTCTATCTTCCTTTATAGGATGATAACGAATACACTCAGCACGGAAACCACTGTACATGCTGATTTGAAACTTCTTGCTGTTCAACAAAGATATTATCTAGAGAAGCAGCTCTTTTTGTAAACAACAAAAAAGTGTGGCTTTCCCAGGCTCTCAAAAGTAATAATCTGTGTGTGGATCACCTGACTACAGGAAATCAAGTTATATCTATGACTGACATTTTACTGTAATTTCCCAAAGTTCCAAGTTCAATGTGAATAAATAAGTATTCTCAAACATGTGAAGAATTTCCCTTCACTCATAGTATCTTCCATAATGTAAACATAATTGGTAACAAAATTATTTGCTCACCAGTTCATATAATTTAATTGAGCTGCCATCATGAAAGGTAAAATTGTTTCTAGAAAATATGATTCAATGCCTTTCTACTTTTTATTAGAACATACCATTTTCAACCAATTTATATACATAAAATTCCACTTTTGCTATATGTTATACTGTTTATTTTAATTAAATTTATTTATTTTACATCCCAGACAACAGTTTCCCTTCCCTCCTCTCCTTCCATTTCCTCCCTCCTCCTCCCCTTTCCCTGCAACAATTTTACTCCTCCTCTGTTTCTTTTCAGAAAATGGCCTCCCATGGATAGCAACAAAGTGTGCCATATCATGTAAGACTAAGCACTTCCCCTTGTGTTAACGCTGAACAAGGCAACTCAGTATGAGGACTAGTTTCCCAAAAGCCAGGCAAAGCATTATGAACAGCCTCTGCTCTCATTATTAGAAGTCCCACAAGTAGACCAAGCTACACAACTATCACATATAGGTAGAGAGCCCAGATAAGTCCCATGCATGCTCCCTGGTTGTCAGTTTAGACTCTGTGAGCTCCTATGTGTCCAGGTTAGTTTATTCTGTGGGTTTTCCTAGGATGTATCAACTCCCAATTTTCTGAGAAACTTTCACATTGGGAAAGATCTTCCATGCTAATGGACTGATAAGTTTAACATAATAAAGATGAGCATCTTACCAAAGGCAGTCTACAGATTCAGTGCAATCCTCATCAAAATTTAAGTACAATTCTTTACAGACCTTGAAACAACCATACTTAAGTTCATATGGAAAAACAAAATCAAGGATAGCTAAAACAATCATGTACAGTAAAACAACTGCCATGGTTTTATCATCCATGATTTCCAGTTCTACTACAGAGGTATAATAA
This sequence comes from Cricetulus griseus, assembly GCF_003668045.3. Lineage (NCBI taxonomy): Eukaryota > Metazoa > Chordata > Mammalia > Rodentia > Cricetidae > Cricetulus > Cricetulus griseus. Next base: position 135,395,296 of record NC_048595.1, on the reverse strand, counting down.
TAAAATCAGCACGGTATAGTCATAAAAACAGACAGGTGGATTAAGGGATTTGAATCCAAGCCCAGACATAAATCTCCACACATCAATGGACATATGATTTTTGACAAAGAAGCCAAAATTATACAATGGAAAAAAAGAAATTATATTCAACAAATGGTGCTTGTAAAACTGGATGTTGGTGTGTAGACCAATGCAAATAAATCCATATCTATCATCCTGCACAAAACTGAAATACAAGTGAATCAAAGACCTCAACATAAATTCAATTACACTGAAGCTGATAAAAAAGAAAGTGGGAAACAGCAATGAATGCATGGGAGCAGGAGACAACTTTCTGAATAGAACAGCATTAGCATAGACACTATCATTGAAAATTAATAAGTGGGAACTCATGAAACTACAAAGATTCTGTAAAGGAAAGGATACTCTCAATAGGACAAAATGTCAGCCTACAGAATAGGAAAATATCATCAATCTCACAGCCAACAGATAACTGATCTCCAAAATATATAACAAACTCAAGAAATTGAACATCAAAATATAATAATCTAATTAAAAATGGAGTTCAGATATAAACAGAGAATTCTCAACAGACAAATATCAAATGGCCAATAAATACTTTAAAAATTGTTCAATATCCTTAGCCCTGAGAGATATGGAAATCAAAATTACTCTAAGATTCCATATTACACCTGTCAGAATGGGTAAGATCAAAAACAAAAATGACAGCTTATGTTCAAGACTGTGTGGAACAAAATCCCAAAATTTATTTGAAAATATCCACAATTATTTTTCTTAGCCAAAACTGAAAACTTTGAATGTCATTTTTTTTTATCAATGGGTGGGTTCTAAAGTCATTCTTGACTAATTTTGACCATTTTGATCAAAGTTTCTAGACTACAATTGATATTTAATTAGGAATTAATATTGTTGAAACAGATTATTAACTTATCAAGTGATTAAATATGCACAACTCATTGCAAACACATGTGAGTAGAATCTCAATGATGTACCATTGTGCATGTACCCATAGGCTTCCTACAGTAGAAAGTTATGTTTCTTTCAGGGTTGTATGGACTGCAGTGCTTCCAGAAGGTGAAAGGCAAATGGCAGTTGTACAGAGGTGCACCAAACACTGGCAAAGGACATACAGTTCTCACAGTATCCTGAAAGGTTGATCATTGCAAGCTCTTACTAAAAAACTGGGATTTGGGCATTGTGATGCCATCTATAATGCCATCATTCAGGAAGCTGAAGCAAGAGGCTCACAAACTGCAAGCTAGCTTGTGTTACACAGGAAGTTAGACTGTGATAAAGGCAAAGGCCTTGTCTTAAAAAAATAAATGGACAAAAACAGCAGTGACAAAAGCAATGAAATCTCAGCAACTAAAAATGGATAGAAAAAAAGACAAAGAATTAATATACACAATTTGAATCAATACAAAAGTAACAGTGCCTTATAATAAACCATATCATTAGTAAAATGAGTCTAGTTTGCATATCACACTCATACCAGTAGTTTGTTTTCATGTGCTCATTACCCTCAAATTATTCCAATATAGCTCAAAATTCAAAGGTATTTTAACATTGTAATTAATGATTATATACCTGTAACACATTAGGGGAATCGTTGTCATACAGAGTCCCTATTCACAGATTACTACATATTTTGAACTAAACTTTTATTTTTCTGGTCATGAATCCTAAGTTTGAGGGAAACTGACTGATTGGTGCAAGTTTTCCTATTAGCATGTCTCACAGTGTGCTTTGTGTAAATTCAACTAAAAGAGTGGGAAATTCAAAGACTACAAATGACCTTTTTTTTTTTTTTTCTCACCAGCTGCTTGTGGCTGACTAGGGAGATTGCAATTAGAAAGCATTCCACTCTAGCTGGTCCCACAAGAATACAGGATGATAAAGAAAATTGTGGACTACAAAGGATCCAACATCTGCATATTTTTAGCTAGTACATAAACAATAGGACTGCAGTTTTTGTTTGTGAATACAGAAAAGACAGAGGATCTGCTAAGATGAGCTGAGCTTGTGAGTTCTGAGAGTTGAATGGTTGCACTGTGCTTAAGTCAGAGCACTATGAAGTTTAACACCTATTTTAACTGAGTTTGCCCCTCCTTTTAATAAAGCATGAGCACCAAGTGCCCTTTTTATTAATTTTTTGCAAAATGAGACATAATGCAAAAGGGTATACTATAAAACTACTCAAAGTTTAATTAAAATACTTTACCAGGAGAACTTTATTAATATTTTACATCCTGACTCTGGCAAAGTTTCCAAGTACACTGAAAAAAATCCAACAAGTATAAACATAATTATGAATCTATAATTATCATATATTTTATAATAAATTAGTTCACTATCTTATACAACCCATGATACTTTAGATTATAGCATTAGGCTAACATTTTTTTTAGAAGCATATTATTGAGATAGTAGGTAGTTTTCCTCCAAGCACTGTACATAAAGAAAGCCTCCATATACATTAAAAATTGATGACTGGTACAAAGGATTGTATCTCTACCATAATAGATTCAATTGTATGGCCCTGGTCATTTGTCCCCCAATGGACTCACACCATTTCTGACATTCAGGATTTCCTACAACCACCTTCATCTACACCCTCAAGCTGTTGTCAATCTGGATTAGTGTTGAAGCTTGCTTTTTCCTGTAAAGTATCAATATACAGTATTATTAGCAAATGCAAATATAAAAGAGTCTTGGAAATTTGTTGTGCCTTTCCCTTTATCATTTTTCCTCTTCTAGACAATTTGCCTAGCTTGTCTTTGAGGGAATAACCAAGGCAGGTGAGGGCATCATTTGTAAACTCCAAGTTGCACATGTAAAATCAGTCAAGACCAGCTGAGCTCTAGGTGACCCCCTACTGACCAGCGAAGCATGACAAAGAATACAAAGGTCAATAGAGTCCATCTCAAGTCAGCTGAATTCTGTAAACTCCTGAGCCAAATAAAAATGTACTTTTTTATGCCACTGAGATTGTTCGACTACATGATATGCAACATTCATATAGCCATAATATGCTGACCCAGTGCCTCAAGAGACAAACTCTCACATATCTCTGTTGTTTCCAAATGGCATGTGATTCTCAGTGGAGAAGAGACAGCACTTGTAGCTAAAAACAGTGAGTTGACTTTTCACTAAATGCACAATCCTGTTTGTCTCTTTCTGCTAAGTGCACTGTTCGAACATGTTTTTTTTTTTTTTTTTTTTTTTGTCCTATGAAGAATTTTAAGAAACAAGGAATGCTTCACACGAGCACATGTGATGAGGTGTTAACAGAACTCAGGGCTTGACAATCATTACTTCTAGGAATATTGTTAAGGGTATTTCCAGAAGAAACTACCATATGAAACAGTAGACTACACAGGAACACCTGTAATCACCTAATAGCACAAAAGAGTTCATACAACTGAATACCTGAGTAGAATACAGAGGAAAAAAGACAATTTGTTCTTTTATTTAGAGCTGGCCACTATACTTCCTCCACCAAAGACTTATTTCAGTGGCTGGCTTTTAGACTCTGGAACTTCCATCAGCAGCAACCCAATACTCTCCAGATTTCTGAGGTCTTTGAAGTTAAAATGAGCTGTGTGATAGCTTTCTTGATTCTCTGGCCTGAAAATGCTATATTGTAGGGATTCTTAACATCCATAAGTACAAAAGTCAGTACCCAGAATTGATGTCTTCTTCTCTCTCTATGGATCTATCAAACAAGCTTCTGGTGGATCTAGGGAAATATGGTACCCTTCACTGGAACAACTTGTTGACACATCTTCTATCATGAATATGTGTGTGCAGAGAATATTAAAGAAAAATTGTACCAGACCAGTTAAACTGGGTGATGGGGACAATAATCAAAACTACAACAAAAATTGAGAGCGGTTAACTGGAATAACCTATCAGAAAGTACCAGAGGGCATTAATGGGAGGCAACTCAATGTCACTCCATTGCCAATAAAGAGTAATAGAATCTGCCTCCTACCATCCTGGGGAGAATCAGGGGTCTTTATGATCCTACTGAAAGAAAAAAAAAAACACTCAGGTCATTAATAAAGACATTCCTAAGTGTGTAAAACTGACAAAATTCTGTGAGAAAATTTACATCTCAAAGGAGCAGAGAAAGAATATCCAATTTTAAGTATTATAAAGCAAATCCTATAAGAAAACTGAACTCATGGGCTAATAGGAAGAAACACACTATAGACTTTTGTAGGGCTGAGGGGAATAATAAAGATGGCTTGATCCAATTATTGGGCAGGAAATTAAGAAAAATGAAAAACTAAAGTAGCATATCCATCTTTCAACATGATTGTATTCTTTCATTTATTCCATCTGGTCCCTTTTAATTGATTGCAATCTTTGAATAGAATAACTTTCTTGGTCATTTAACAATCATGTGACATAAAAATACTATCAGCACATTTTTATATGTCAAAGGAATAACACTGACTTGGACTCTGCCTGTATGTTTGAATCTTGTTAGGTTCTATAAAAGCACTACAAACACTGAATTAGAGAAGACTGATCCATTGCTCCTAAGAGAAATACAAGGATATGAGCCTCTGCTCACAATTTTTTTTGTCAACCAATCCATATATAATCTTGTTTTATGGGCAGGACTTGAAAGTTGTCCTATTGAAAATATAGTGTCGATTCAATATCATGAAAGTGATGGCCAACAGTACTTCACATTTTCTTTTACTATTTCTTTTGCAAAAACTAAAAATTACCTCATAAAATATAATGCCTGAGAAAAGTATTCTGATACAGCCTGAAATAGAGGAAATATTTGAAATTATATAGAACAACTCAGAAATTCAGTAGAATTATACTTCTGATTGCCCTTGATAATTAGATAATACCTTCAATTTTACTATAATAAATGAGGTATATTAGTTTTAGTATAGAAAACCTATCAGACATATAATTCAATGTAAACAATATGTTTGGAAGTAGGTATCAATCAACACATATTCTCAGCTTAATATATCTTAAAACCATATTTAATTTATTCTTTGCATGTATTATTCATGTTGTGCTGTATAACTTTTGTCAATTTGATACAAACTGGAGTTACCTGGGAAGAGAGAACACCAACTGAGCAATTGCCTCCAGTTATATAGGCCTGTGTACACCGGGCTCATCTATGGATAATTTTCTTGAATAAAGTTAGACATGAAAGGTCCCAGTCCCACCCAGGAGCAGGTGGTCCAAGATTACATAAAAAGCAATCAGAACAAGCCAGTGAGCAGTGTTCCTCCATTTTCTCAGATTCAGTGTATGCCTCCAGGCTCCTGCTTTACCTTCCTTTCATAATAGACTGTCACTTAGAAGGTTATGATAAAATAAATCCTTTCCTCTACAAAGTTGCTTTGTGATCATGGTGTTTATCACAGAAACACAGAGAGAAAATAAGGTATATGTATACATTACATCTTGACCATATCTACCCCTTAATACTCTTTTCCAACTATTCATAATAGCCCTTTCCCATCTCATCTTCTAACTTCAAGTCCTTCCTCCATAATTTATTGCACAAAATATCACCATCCATGACTTCAATTTATGATTCAGAGCTAGAGTAATAAAAACAGCATGATGTTGGCATAAAAACAGACACATTGATCTGTAGGGAGAAATCCTGATTACAGGTACCACTGACCATGCCTGCTTGGACCTGGTCACAGTTATGTAACAGGGGTTTAAGAAACAGGGAGGCCAACTTGGCTGAACTGACTGGGAAGTGTTTCTGGGTCCATCATGTACAGGTGCAAACCTGGTCACTGGTTCCCTTGCTTGAGTATTTTCCCCCAATAAACTACTGGTTATCAACCTCTGATTCCACTTTGTAATCTTCAATATTGATCAATGGACTGGAACTGAGGACCCAAGCTCACTCTCCTATAGCCACAAGATTTTGTCAAATTGTCCAAAAATGCTTGTTGGAGAAAATGTAGCATCTTCAACAAATGGTACTGGTTAAATCTGATGGCTATTTGTGGAAGAATTGAACTGCACCCTTATCTCTTACCCTGAACAAAACAAGACTCCAAATGAATAAATAAACTCAATAAATCGCAGTTTAATTACTATGCTTATGGACAGTTGTGAGTAGTTTTATTCTAGATTTGAACTATCATCAAATATATGTAATAAAAAAATCAACATAGTATATATATTAGAAAAATTATATATATATATATATATATATATGTTACATATATATAATGTTTCTAAATATGAAGGACTTATTACTCCTTTTATGATTAAGTACAACTATCAATTTTTGTCATAGGATATGCCATTATCAAAATTACCAATTACTAAAATGCATGGCACATCAGGACACACTTAAATAGGTATGCTTATTTCTTTTCTAAAATATAATTATTACATGACATTGGGCATAGTGGCAAATACCTATAACTCTATTCACACAAGGTTATGTATGAACTATAAAGTTTGAGATCAACCCAGCCTAAATCCTGGGTGGCAGGTCAGGTAGAACTGCACAGATAAAAAGAAGGAAAGGAAAGAAAAAAGGACAAAGGGAGGGAGAATGAGAAGGAGGGAGGGATATAGGGAAGGAGTAGAAAAGAAAAAAGGAAGAAAATAAAGAGTAAATATGAGTTAAAATAATATATTTCCTGAAACCTATGATGATAACTTTGAACAATGTTTCTATATTTTTAAATTCAGGGTTGAGGAGATTAAACATCTATAATTCTGCATTACCGACAGATTTAGTGGTACTCTTCCTTGTTGTGACAAAATATCTGACACCAATGACTTCAAAGAATGGTTAATGTGACTCACTGTTTCAGAAAATACAGTCTATCATAGCTATGAAGTCATGCTGGATAGAGGAGCTTAATCTACTGTGAGGGGTGCTTGGGGGACAGCTGTTCCAATCTTAGTTGATTGGTGGGCAGAAGTCACAAAACTGGAAGCAGGGCCAGACTATAACCCTCAAAGCTTGACACAGGAGCCTGTGTTTACAAGGTGGGTTCTGTCACCCACAGGTTTCACAATCTTTAAAATCACCCTCAGAACTGGAGTGAAAGTAGTCAAGTCCACAAGGTTGTAGATGATATTTCATTTTCAACTCTACATCCATCAAGTTATATTTCTACTAGCAATGACCTGATGAAATACCAAAAGTATAAATGTTGCTATTCCTATAAGATTTAATATACACAATCTAAATTAATACAGAAATTCAAAGATCAAATCAATTAGTACTGATTAAAATTATATAACCTTAAGTATATCAAGTATTCAGTATTTATTTACCCTATCAGAAGAGAGTGAGGCAAATTTTGCCAAGCTATCTGCCTGCGACCTGTAACCTTGTTCCTAGAAACATAATTGGAAAAAGATTTCTAATGGGTCATACATGATATATTGCCCCTTCAGTGCTGTTCAAGTAGGCAGTGTTATAAGATAATCAGGCTTTACTTTGAAGGTCCATATTTGTGGTAGAAGGATGGACAAACCTGGGATTTAATCCACCTTAGTAATTTTTTTAAGTTTTATTTAAATCAGAAAAAAATTATATTTTACATATCAATCCTAATTCCCTTTCTTTCCCATCCTCCCATGTCCCCCACTGCCCCACCCCCTCCAACACCCCATTCACTCGCCAGGGAGAGTGAGGCCTTCCATGGGGGATCATCAAAGTCTGTCACATCTTTTGGGGAAGGGCCTAGGGCCTCCCTCCTGTATCTAGGCTGAGAAAGCATTCCTCTGTTGGGAAAGGGCTCCCAAAGTTCATTCATGCACTAGAGATAAATACTGGTTCCACTGCCAGAGTCCCCATAGACTACACAGACCTACTGACACACACATGGAGAGGGATTGCCAGTCCTCATATTTTTAAATGACCAGGAATATGAAAGCTCTGTACCCAATTTTTTAATTGGATTATTTGGTGTTTTGGAAACTAGATTCTTCAGTTCTTTGTAAATTTTGGAGAACAGCCCTCTGTCAGATGCGGGGTAGGTGACTACCTTTTCCAATTCTATGGGCTGCCATTTTGTCTTGCTGTCTGTGTCCTTTGCCTTACAAAAGCTTCTCAGTTTCAGGAGGTCCCATTTATTAATTGTTGATCTCAGTTTCTATGCTACTGGTGTTGTGTTCAGGAATTGGTCTCCTGTACCAACTCATTTAAAGGTACTTCCCACTTTGATCCATTTGGACTTAAGTTTTGTGTATGGCAATAGACATGAATCTATCTGCAGTCTTCTACATGCCAGCATCCAGTTATGCCAGCACCATTTGTTGAAGATGCTTTTTTTTATTCCATTGTATAGTTTTAGTTTCTTTGTCAAAAATCAGGTGTTCATAGATATGTGTGTTAATATCAGGATTTTCAATTTGATTCCATTGTACTACCTGTCTATTTTTGAACCAATACCAAGCTGTTTTCAGGACTATAGCTCTATAGTAGAGCTTGAATTCAGGGATGGTGATGCCTCCGGAAGTTCCTATATTGTACAGGGTTGTTTTGGCTATCCTGGGTCTTTAGTTTCTCTATATAAAGCTAAGTATTGTTTTTTCAAGATCTGTGAATAATTGTTCCAGTATTTTGATGAGGATTGCATTGAATCTATAGATTGCTTTCGGTAAGATTCCCCTTTTTACTATGTTGATCCTACCTATCCAAGAGCATGGGAGATATTTCCATTTTCTGGTATCTTCTTTAATTTCATTCTTTAAAGAATCAAAGTTTTTGCTATACAGTTGTTTCACTTGTTTGGTTAGTGTTACCCCAAGATATTTTACATTGGTTGTGGCTATTGTAAAGGGTGATGTTTCTCAGCCCATTTAGAGAATTCTCAATGGAGGAATATAAAATGGCTGAAAGACACATAAAAATTGCTCAACATCCTTAGCCATCAGGGAAATGCAATCAAAACAACTGTGAGATACCATCTAACACCTATCATAATGGCTAAAATTAAAAACACCAACAACAGTTTATGCCGGAGAGGATGTGATGAAAGGGGAACATTTCTCCACTGCAGGTTGGAGTGCCAACTATTTCAGCTACTTTGTAAGCTGGTAAGGCAATTCCTCAGGAAAATGGCAATCAGTCTACCAAAAGATCCAGCAATTCCACTCAGGCATATACCCAAAATATGCACATGCATGCAACAAGGACATCTGTTCTACGATGTTCATAGCAGCAGTATGTTTAATAGCCAGAACATGAAAGCAACCTAGATGCTCCTCAACTGAAGAATGGATAGAGAAAAATGTGGTACATTTACACAATGGAGTACTACTCAGAGGGGAAAAATGAATCTCAAAATTCACAGGCAAATGGAGGGAAGTAGAAGAAACTATTCTGAGTGAGGTAACCCAGTCACACAAAGACTAACATGGTATGTACTCATTCACATATGGATTTTAGACATAGAACAAAGGATTACCAGCCTACAATCTGCATCACCAGAGAAGCTAGGAAACAAGGAGGACTCTTAAGAGAGACATACATGGTCCTCTGGAGAAGAGAAAGGGACAAGATCTCCTAAGCAAATTGGGAGCATGAGTGGAGGGGAGAGGGAGCTAGGAGAATGAGAAGGGGAGAAGGGGTGGGGTAAAGAGGACATGAAGGATCAGAAGGTTGCGTCCGGGAAGAATAGAGGAGACCATGAAAAGTGGTATCATTATAGAGGGAGCAATTATAGGTTTAAAGAGAAATCTGGAACTACGGAAATGTCCGTAGAGCTACAAAGATGATACCAGATAACCATCTAAGCAGCAGTGGAGAGGCTACCTTAAATGCCCTCCCCTGATGATTGATAACTACTTTATATGCCATCCTAGAGCCTTCATCCAGCAGCTGTTAGAAGTAGAAGTAGACACCCAAGCCTAACACTGAACTGAACTGGAAACCAGTTGCAGAGAAGTAGGAGTAATGAGGACAGGGGTCAAGACCAGGCTTGTGAAAACCACAGAAACAGCTGAGCTGAACAAGGTGGAGCTCACAGACCTCAGACTGATAGCTGGGAAACCAGCAGAAGACCAACCCAGACTCACTGCACATGGGTGTTAGTTAGGCTTCCTAGGCAATCTATGGGGCTTCCAGTAGTGATCAGTATTTATGCCTAGTTTAAGAATGGAGTTGGGAGCCTGTTCCACAAGAGGGATACTCTCTCAGTCTAGATATATGGGAGAGGGCCTAGGCCCTATGCCAAAGGATATGACAGACTCTGAACCCCCCCCCATTGAAGGCCTCACCCTCCCTTAGGAGCAGAAAGAGTATGGAATAGGTAGGGTGTTAGTGGTGGCAGGGAGGAGGGGAGGGAGAGGGAACTGGGATTGATATGTAAAACAATATTGTTTCTAATTTAAATAAAAACTGGAAAAAAGAAAAAGAAATATGGAAGCTATGAGGAATATTTCACAAGATCAAAAACATTTCCAAATACAGCTATAAATTGCTTAACTAATTTTACCATGCCAAACTGTCACGAATTTTAATGTGACATCTTGAAAAAGTGTTCATATTGACTATGTTTTAATTATAACATTTTGTCACACACACACACACACACACACACACACACACACACACACACACACACAAAATCGTTGTAAAGAAACAAAGCTGTGTTAAAACAGACTGAAATACATGAAACTCAGTCCTTTGTCTTTATGAATGTGTGTATGCTTTTCAAATCAATGGAAAATGAGATTTGCATAGTGTGCTTTTATGCCCATGGTTCTTTACCACAATCATATTATAACTAGAAGCATTTAGAGATGCCAATTATATAATAAACTGGAATTTATACTCAGTGAAACAAATACAGCCTGAAAAGTTATTTTTCGTAGTCAGAGAGTTAACAGTGTTTGATGCCTTTAGATGCTGAATATATTATATAAAATACTTGACTTGTGAAATTAAATAAAATTGAAATATCATTGTCCTAAATATTCTTTGAAACATATTCATACACATTAATATACATGTAATTTAAAACTGCTTTGTGCTAAAATAACAGAAATATTATTTGAATATTATTATTTTACAGGTCACAAAGTAGAAGTTATTTACTAGCTCACCCTTTACAGCAAATGTTCTTTGAACTTGTACACTATGGTAAAGTGAAAAACAGAAACAGTCTTTTAAATAATGATTATTTACAAATGATTATAAGTGAACATTTATCCACTCTTACCTTAGGCCTTTCATGACTGCAGGAGGAATCCACTACTGCATGAAGTCTCTTTTCCCTTTCCAAATTGCAGAAGAGTTTTCAGGAATGACTCATCTATAAGAAAAGTAAATAAAAAGAGGATGACAAAAAGAAAGAGGAAGTATCAACCGAAAATAAATGGTAATTCTTTAATATCTCAGAGCTATGGATTTAAGTATCCTCTCATTATGTTAGTTGGTAGCAGAAAATCTACATAACCTTACTCTGAAGTAAGAAGTAAGCAGTGATAAATTTCCAAAATGTGTAATGCATTTCCAAATGAGGATAATGGGTCAACTAATGTGGAGGGAGAGGAAATTGCTTACCTGAAGCCTTACTGATCCCATGCATAGGTCTGTTGTTACCTCAAAGGTGGTTTTCTCCCTGTGCAGAAAACCTAGAGGCAGTATATCTATTTAATAAGAACAAACACAAGATTTGAGAAATGGAAAATAAAGTGAACCACTCATTTGTCCAGAACATGTAAATGAATAAATGCTATTTTGCTTATCTTACAGACACAGAGCTTATTTATTCATAATTTCTCTGATCTAAAAAAACATGAAAATGTTCTACTGGGGCTGAACACTTTTCTACCTTCAGTATAAAATTTCAACTTTTCACAGGTGTTAATAAAAGAGATGTAAGTGTATGGAAAAGACAACATGCACTGAATTATTCATAAGGCAAACAACAAAGCAGCCTAGAGAATACAGACTCCTTAGAAGATGTGATGAAGTATGGAATGTTTTCTTTATGACTTTTGATCCAGGTCTTGATTAATAGACCTGTGCACTCATTTGGATTTAACCAACTCCCTTACCATTATGCATATATAAATTTAAAGTGATGACTAATTTCATTCTTCTTCATATAAATAGCTTTTGTTATATACAAATTTTCTTCAGAAACAAGCATCCATATTAATTTAAAGCAGATATGTGCTGTGCATCATCAGGAAGAAAGAAATACATGTGTTGCTAAAATTGCCAGCTTTATATTATCCACAGCCTTATGAATACTGAAGCTAACATCCTCATTTCATTCTTATTTAATAAGGTGGTGTGACAGAAAGAGAGATGCAGGTTAGAGATTCCCCAACAATGCAGATCAGTGCATCTGGCATATCATTACCAGACTGGTTCTAATGGAGTTTTAGAGCTCTGAGTTTCACATCACAGTTGGTACCGATATGTATTTTATTCTTACTGTCTTCTTGTTGCCAAGTAAATATAGTAGATGATTTTAGGCAGTTTTGAGATTTCAAAGTAATTTCTATGCTTAACTTTGATTTTCATTTTTGCGATTGGTTTAGTCATTTTCAATTCCAATTTGTGTGAACAATTGCTAAGCACTTAATTTCAATACCTAGGGATAAATTATTAAAATCATTTTAATGTTTAGTTATTTCATGTCAAGTGGACTGTCCAATATTTTTCAAATTAGCACATTTTTATTTTTAATATGTAGTTATGTTTATTATAAGGTTCAAATTATATTAAAGTCTTTATTTCATAATTTATATTAGTTCTTGCCAAATAGCGTAAGGAATAAAACATGAAATCTATATACAATGATTCAGAATTTCAGAATTTTTCCAATTTATGACAATCATAATTTCTACCTTCTCTCAACTATTATTAGGTACATGTAGAGTTATTATTTTTAGAAAATTACAAGGTTTGTAAATGCTTTGTGAATTTATACATATATGTATATGAAATGTACATACACAAAGAATACATAAAATTCCTTCCATGGCATATTTTTACATGTAGAGTCACTGTAAAATAAGTCACAATCACTTATTGTGAAATGACATGATTTATTCTAACTAAAAGAAAGGCAGGGGGAAGATGGAAATTATAATTTTTGGATAATGTAAAGGAGAAAACTCACCTTCAGAATTGGAATAAAATTAATTAAAATTAACATATTAGGATGCATAATTGTGTGTTTCATGTGCTAACTGGGAAGGAAAAAGTGACAGAAAAGAATCATGGTGACCTCAGATGAAATGATGACCAGTATTACAAATGATAGGAACTGGGACTACTTAATTCATTTCAAGAACATAGAGGAAGCATTAAAATCAATTTACAAGAAACAAGCTTTCCAAAGTTTTGAGATAATTTGTAAACAATTTCAGGCCATTAACTTATAAATTCAATGTGTCATCAGAATTAAATATTTCACAGTATGAACAACTGGGCATTCTGTGGATAACCAGAATTTTACATTATTAAAAAAAACACATTAATATCAGTAGCTACAGTATAACAATATTCATGAATTCTTACCTAATGTAGGATGTAATTATAGGCTTCATGTCCTTAGGGCAATATAAAATTTATTTTCTCCAGCCAGGTAGAATGACTCACACTGAAAAATCTAGAATTCTCAAGATAGAAGTCATGAGCATTGTAGGCTCAAGATGAGAATGGACTAAGCAACAAGAGCTTGTCTTAAGAGAACAACAAATTATGTGTTATAGCAAATAAGTTGTCTAAGCAAAACCCATCTTCCCTTTCATTCTCAACAGAACTTTGTGTTATAAATGTGCTATTTTCTCCTTTTCACCATCAACTCCAGTCAGCCTCAGGGAAAGCTGACAGCCCCAGGTTGAAGAAATGTGAGTAAAATTGTACAAAAAGAATGAATGAAAGAAGAATCTGCATTTGAGAAGTCATTATATTGCAAAATGAAAGACACACATACACACACATACACACACTTCTTTTCCCATTGGATTCTTCTCATGTATGGTGAAGGAATGCTACCCTTGAAACCATAGTAATATCTCTTTTTGTTGCTGCGTGAATAAAGCTTGATGGTGAAGGCCAAGTTTGTCTTGCATTGTTATATCAGCTGATCTTTAAATCACTTAACTGCCCACACTGATAGACTGATCTCTAGATTTTCTGGAATATTCAAAATATATTTTTAAAATTAAGCTTCCTTGAGTTACATGTTTCCAGTAATTTTAGGTGAAACATAGTAACTGACGTTCCAGAGATATTACTAGTTCTTGAAAGTGTGGGAGTAAAAGCAAATGTAGGTTCTCTCTCTCTCTCTCTCTCTCTCTCTCTCTCTCTCTCTCTCTCTCTCTTTCATTTGAGTGTGTTCTTGCAATAAGTCAGCCACTGTGGTCATTTGAGTCAGTGGGTCCCTTTTAGGCTCAGATGTTTGAATTCATTGTCTTCAGTTAGTGCTGCTGTTTCTATAGTTTTAGGAGATATGGCCTTCCTCTTGGAAATATATTACTGGGAATAAGCTTGGTGTTTTCAGTCTCCCACCCTTCCAGTGCATGTTTCAGCTTCTTGATTGTGCTTAAAATTGTGAGCTCTCAGCTTTCTCTTCCAGCTGCTGCACCAACTCTACTCTACCATCATGGACTCTATCCCTTTGGAAGGATAAGCACAAGGAAACTCTTTCTTCTATAGTTGCTTGGTCATAGTATTTCATCACAGCAATAAAAAGTTACTTATAGAACCACCAACATTAAATTAAAAGAGTTGGTTTGATTAAAGCCATGTTTTAAAAATAGACATGACAACTTCTATTATACCATATTCAGAAAATTAGTATTAGAACTGTGTTGGTTCTCTACAAGGCTGTATTTCCTAACAAGAATTTCAAAGTCACTGAGTTCTATGTATTACATCAGTCATGCAACCTACATGTCTGAAAATGGGGAGAATGTAATTAAGGATGCAAAATTTGAGTTGACATTAGAGGAAAGAAGTATCATCTGTGTAGGCTTCCATAAGGTATAAAGGATTGAAAAATCTATTTCTCTTCATTCTGGAGATTGAAAAGACAAAGGTCAGGGCACTGGTTTTGTTGATGGGGATGGACCAATGTTTTTATAATGATGCCTTGAACTCAGTACATACAGAATTATGGAGATTAACATGAGGTCTGCCACGTACTTTCATCCCTGTCCTAATGGATTAACACCATACGTGAAGAAGTGGATTTCTCATGACCTGAACACCTCCTAAAGATTCCATTTCTCTCTTTTTTGACTTTTTAATGAATATATTTTACAAATACACTGGAGAATCATGCAATGCTGCCTGCATTGTGTGCATCCCTGGGCCACAAATTTGCACATTCCATTGAAACTAGACCTGTAATAGCAGAACCTTTCATCTCACATTTATTGTTTATTGTAACCCCTGCATTGTCTTCAGAATAAAGAAACACTCCATCTTTTCTTTGATACAACTTTCATTGTCAAGTTACCATTGCAGGATAGACCTTTTTTCTTAGTTCTATTTTGCCTTTCTTAACTGCCATCACCATGATGCCCACACAAACAGCAGGAAGTCTGTTCAGTTGTCCCTTGATTCCCTTCACAGAGATGATATATATACAATTTTTTGGTTCCTGCGTTGTCAGCAAAGTTGATCACAGCTCCTACCAGAAAACCCAAGGAAATCTAGAATTTCACTCTGGAGGACTCACATCCTTACTTCTGTATCTTGGACACTAGGAAAGTGTCAGACAAGAAGCCATTTCTTAATGCTATTGTACTGATGATTAAATTTTCATATGGATTTCTGGGAAGAGCACTAATATTAAAATTTTAGAAGAACAGAATGTAAAGGTAATCAACAAATAGGAAGAAAAAATAAGTCTATGTGGGGATTAAGAACTAACCTAACTAAACTAAAGATGGTATAATGGAAGGATGATTACATTTTCCCTTAATGTAGAGAAGGGTGGTCACCAGATTATGAGAACAAAAAAATGCATTTGGAGGCCAATTATTTAATGTGTTAGAAACACATGCCCATGATGGCCATATGATTATGCCTGATATCTCTGTACTTAACATGTAATGTGAAAAGGAATTTTGTAGATGTAATTAGTATTAAGGCATTAAAATAGGAGTTTTACTAGATTATGTCGGTGATCAAACTGGTCACATGAGCTTTCCAAGCCATAGAACTTTCTTCTGTTGAGACGCTAGAAGGCAGAAGAAGTGACAAGAAAGATACCTGCAATTTGAAGAGCAGAAAAATTCAACATCATATCCTTTAGAAGGCAAAAAGTTCATCATAAGACAAGAAACAAATTGACTCAATAAACTAGTAACAATGTCAATTTTCAGATGACACAATGGCAACAGCCAGCAGGAAGGATTCATCCCCAGGATCTGCAGGAAGGATCTCAGACATGCTCCATCCATACCCTGAAGTTGGATTTTATAGCGCCAAGCAGAGAAATTGCTTAGCTGCACTCTGCCAGAACTTCTGAATTATGGACTAGTAAACCAGAAATAGTTGTGCTACTTTAGTCACTATGTTCTCAGTTAATATTTTACAAAACTATCAGAGGTTCCAAATAGGTTCATAACACTGAGACAGCAAATTTCTCAAAATGCTATGCTAATGTCTGTCTCCAAGACAGTGCTCTACTGAAAAGGAATTCTTTGAAACAAAACATTGGAGTAAGCCAAAATGAGAAAGTATTTGAAATACTTGATTGATTCCTTTAAATTCAATAGTGCTAATATGAATTTCCTAAAACAGAATATGCAGTGCTTTTAGAGATATTGAGAATTATAGTTCTTTGATCATATTATAGGCAACTAACATAATCAGCCCAGTTATAATTATATACAAGTTAATAGTAATTTAAAATTATATAAATCTGTACTTTGTGATTATTTTCTAAATTTGTGATTTTTGTTTTCTTCCAATTATTCAATTATTTGACCATTTTCTTACAAGAGAGTTTTTCTCTTTTTTTTTTTTTTTTGAGACAGGGTTTCTCTGTGGCTTTGGAGCCTATCCTGGAACTAGCTCTTGTAGACCAGGCTTGTCTCGAACTCACAGAAATCCACCTGCCTCTGCCTCCCAGTGCTGGGATTAAAGGCGTGCACCACCAACGCCCGGCTTCATCTTTTACATTTTACTTCATTATTTCATTTTATATATTCATTATTTTATATATTACCATAGCTACATGAATTTTAAGAAGACAGTAAAAATATTGCTTGGCATTTATAGATGTAAAATCTACAGTTATTACAATAAGTATGGATCAACATTCTGGAATCTCCAGAGAGCTATGTATTGGGTATTTTAGTTTAACAATATTGTTTGGCAAAAACATTGCATTAAGGTATACAGTTTAATATGATTGCTCAAAAGTTCCTGACAAAAATAACAAGAGCATTGTTCACATTTGACATAAAACTGTATTCTCCCCACCACCGGGGAGCCTGCATGGGATCAGCCTAGGCCCTCTACATGTATGTGACAGTTGTGTACCTTCATATACTTATGGAACTCATAACAATAGGAACAGAGACAGTCTCTAATGCATTGGCTGGGTCTTGGGAACATATTCCTTGTCCTGGATTGCTTAGCTTGGCTTGAATACAAGAGGAGATGCTTTGTCTTACCAGAACTTAATATGTCATGTTTACTTTACATCCATGGAGGTCTGTCTTCTTTTTGAACAGAAAGAGAAGAGGAGTGGATTAAGAAGTGGGGTTGGAGGGAGGGGGGAGAGAATGGGAGAAGAGGGAGGGGAAACTGCAGTCAAGATATTAGATAATGAAAAATAAATAAGTAAATAAATAAATGTAAAGAAAGCAAGGGAGGGAAGGAGATATGGAGGGAAGGGAAGGAGATATGGAGGGAGGGAGGGAGAGAGGGAGGGAGTGTTCTATCCTGCCTGACACTTTAGCACTTCAGACTGTGCATACTCTGGGAAATGTTAAATTAATTATTGGATAAAATAAAAGAGAAGTATTAATAGAAAATGATCCAAGTTATAACAAAGTGATATCTTACATGAATAGAGAAAGGAAACAATAAAAACAGATTAGTGAGCACAACTGAGATCAATAGCACATAAATTACCTGTCAATATCAGATATTAGCAGGTATTCAAAGACAAATCAACAAGCTAATGTCAACAATCACACATATTTGTCCATATAAGCACAAAAATTAAGAGGCAGATATTTTCAAAGGTCTAATTAAATAATAGCAAAAAATGCAGATGTTAGAGACACAGCTTTTCAAATATCAAGTTTTTTTTTTTTTTAGTTTTACGACATATGTGTATTCATTTTATACAATATACTAGCAGAAATCAAGATCTAGGAGATTTTGTTTTCTTTCTTTTATAGGTTTGTAGTTGATTACCAGAATCTACCTGGCAATTCACAACCATCTGGAACTCCAATTCCAGAGAACTTGGTGCCATGTTCTGGCCTCCACAGGTACAAGTCACATTACAGATAGACTTGAGCAGATAGACATGCAGTCAAAACACCCATACACGTTTAAAAAAAGAAAGAAAATAAAATGGAATTGGTAGGTGCTAATGTACTTGGAAATGATCATTGAGGACTTTATAATAATATAATATTCATTAGGATTTCTCATGAGAGCCTTACTAATGTGCATTTATTTTAAATTACTAAGCTTTTATTAGTACTCAAAACTATTTGGTAAAATATAATTAATAAATATTTGCCAATTTTTGTGATTCTATAATTCTGCATTTCTAGTACCTATTCACATGTAATAATGTAAAATAAATGTAAAAGTGTAATTTTCCCTTAATATTGTACTAAGTTACCTTTTTTAAGTCAATATAGCCCCTTTATAATTACATGTGCCATATCTCTGTTGCTCTTGATTACTTTATATTTTCCACCTTGATAAACCCATACTTGAGCAGATAGACCCTCACCAAGCACCACAAACAGGCAGAGATTGATAACCAGCCACATGTACAAAATCTATACAACTCACTCATAAGCAATGAAACACGTATCATAGAACATATACAATCTTCTATAAATCTAATAAAACAGAAACTCCACAAAAAAGGCCCTTTCAATCCCCAATTAAAACAGCTATGAATCCTGGTTTTTAAAAACTGACAATACACACTACCAGAGAAGCTAGGAAACAAGGAGGACCCTATGAGAGACATACATGGTCCCCTGGAACAAGAGGAAAGGGACAAGATCTCCTAAGCAAACTGGGAGCATGTGGGAGGGGGAGGGAGCTAAGATAATTCGAAGGGGAGAAGAGGAGGGGAGAGAAGGACATGAGGGAGCAGGAAGATTTATTCCAAAAGAAGAGAGGAGAAAAAGATCATAGATACCATAAGAGAGGAAGCCATTATATGTTTGAAGAGAAATCAGGCACTAGGGAAATGTCCTGAAATCTATAAGAATGACACCACTAACAATTTAAGCAACAGTGGAGAGGCTACCTTACATGGCCTCCCCAGATAATGAGATTGATGTCTAACTTATATGCCATCATATAGCCTTCACCCAGCAGCTGATGGAAGTAGAAGCAGATACCCACAGTTAAACACTGAACTGAACTGGAATCCAGTTGCAAAGAAGGAGGGGTAATCAGGAAAGGGGTCAAGACCAGGCTTTTGAAAAACACAGAAACAGCTGAGCTGAACAAGGGAGAGCTCATGGATCCTAGACTGATAGCTAGAAAACCAGCATAGGACTGATCCAGACCTCATGAACATATGTATAAGTGAGGAGGCCTTGGAAATATATGGGCTTCTGGTAGTAGATAGATCAGTATTTATCCCTAGCATAGGAATGGACTTTGGGAGCCCAGTCCACATAGAGAGATACTCTGTCAGCCTAGACACATGGGGGAGGGTCTAGGCCCTATCCCAAAGGATATGATAGACTCTGAAGATTCCCTTTGGGAAGACCTCACCCTCCCTGGGGAGCAGAAAGGGTATGGGATAGGTAGGGTGATAGTTGGGGGGGGGGCAGGGGCGGAGGGGAGGGAGAGGGAACTGGGAATGACATGTAAAACAATCTTGTTTCTAATTTAAATTTAAAAAATGAAGAAAAAATGACAAATTACGTATAAAAAGGGGATTGACTGAATTTGAATTTTATTTGAATGGAGGGATGACATTATCAAAGAATCAGTATTCTTCATGGATGAGCCCCTCCAATTCTAAGAAACCATAACAATGGGGAGTAAAAGGACTTTCAAAATGAAGCATAATAGGGCATAGATGTTAAGGAAATGAGATTGAAATCAGAGGTAGGCAGGATTTATATGGGAAGGGGGAAGGAAGAAAGATAATATAGAGGGAGAAGGGGAAACAAGAGGTAACACTTTTAAAAAGCCATGGATATTTTATCTTTACTTAAAAATACACTACATCTATACCAATACCTACTTGCATATATATGTATATATGTATATGTTGAAGTTATGACACTTTGGGTGATAATGCTATCTACCTAGCCATAGACTTACTATTCAGTTAAAATTATGGCAAACCACCTTAAGAGTAATTGGTCAGGATGTTTAAGAGATTTCCCCCTAAATATAGTCTATTATCATTGCCTATGGTTGTCTTCCAGAACTTGAAAATAAGACCTTGTTACTAAAGATATCACACATTTTTGAGAGAAGGCTTGGAAGAATGTTGCTGGATCTGACCTGGAAGCCCCCTCCCTATGGACTAGCTCTTATAATATGGGAAGGTAATAAGTAACCTGCCAATGGAGAAAACAACCAGTAGTCTGCTTAAATGTTAAACCTACAAATAAAACAATAACCAGAATGGCAAAGGTTGACACTTACATGTTTTAGGCAAATGAAATCTGTCTAATTATAATTAAGTCCCACACAATAGAAGGGAATTCATACCTGGACCTATACATGTAACCACTCACTGTGGCTGGTATATTCTAGAGGAGACCTTACTACTGCCAGTTTCAAAAATAAACATAATTTTAACTACATTAGAGATATTTATTCTTATAATCACAAATTCATGAAAATCTTACTTTAAAAGCTTCTCTGTGAAGCAGACAGAGATCATTACAGAATGCCTTGACTGGTCAAAATGTAGGAACAGCTGACTGTGGGGTGTCTAAACTCAATTAAAATATCTTCAGGCTAACCACTATACCTAAGGCTCAGGAGGCATCTCAGGAGACAGGGTAAAAAGAATTTAAGAGCTATAGAACCAGGACATATGCTGTGACATGATGTTTTCTATATATGACAGGGAAATCACACCCATTAAGTATCAAAAGCATGATTGCTTAAACAAGACCTGTACAAATACAATACCAGTTCACACACAAGCATGTATAGGGGAAATTTCACAAGACTCTAGCCATAAATTGAGAGTTATAGGCAATTAGTGGCTGGTGAGAATGTCAGTATTCTCTTTTCCTGATTTCTGCATTACCTCCAGGTTATATACTCCAACTAACGTTTGATTTTAATTGGATTTCATCAAGGTGTTCCTAGTTTTATTTTTGCCTATAGAAAATATAATCAAAATTGTAAATATGCTGGTGAATTCATTATCTAACTTCTAGCGGGCAGTCTTTACATCAAACAGATATATGAGATTAAGTGTCTCCATTCTATATCATATTTACACTTTCCTTCACCCTAACAATGCTTTTGACAGTTGGCTTGTTCAAAGCATAGCCTCAAACTCATACACTTCATTTGTTTCCTTTTTTGTTAGTTTTTCGAGACAGGGTTTCTCTGTGTAGCTTTGGAGCTTATCCTGGCACTTGCTCTGGAGACAAGGCTGGCCTCGAACTCGCAGAGATCTGCCTGCCTCTGCCTCCTGAGTGCTGGGATTAAAGATGATCACCAACAACTCCTGGCCATTTGTTTCCTTTTATGTTCATAACTTATAATAAGGTGATGCTCTGCCTCTGACATTTCTCATTTTTAATCAAATTTGTAAAGCCATTATTTAGGTAAGAGAACATTTATCCTGCTGGATTCTATTTGTATCTGTTACAGTATCATGTCATTTGTTCTCTCACAACTAAAAGTTTACCAGCAAACATGGAGTGAACAGAATTTTGTCAACAAAATGTCCACTTTGGCAGGGGGTTGGTGGCACACACCTTTAATCCCAGCACTAGGGAGGCAGAGGCAGGTGTATCTCTGTGAGTTTGAGACCAGCCTGGTCTATAAGAGCTGGTTCCAGGACAGCCTCCAAAGCCACAGAGAAACCCTGTCTGGAAAAACAAAAACAAAAAAAAAGTGTCCACTTTGTGACCTAAACCCTCCTAATCTTCACTGTACATTCCATTTTCTCCTGTTCAATTGTTATATGATTTAATGGTAAGTCACAAAATCTCAATGGCACCCTCTTTATGTGTCCATTTTTTGTTCTGAGGTTCTGTTAGGAGACAGTTTGTCTTCCAGTGAGTACTATTTAAATCCATTCTTTCAATGGGAATAACCAACTGGTCCTTTTTTATTTCTATTATTCCTCATGCTTTTATTCACTGAGACTCCTCTATAGAGTACAACTGTGCCATATTATTATATTTTGCCATATTCCCTGACCCCTAACACTAACCCTGAGCAGATAGGTAGTAGCCTCCCAAGATATAGGTTCCCTCAACACCAATCCCAGTCTCTGGCCCTGACCTTTACAGGCACATATCTCTGTTTTGAATGAACCCTGACAAAAGGTGCTATAAGAAGTGAACCTCTGCAGAGGAGATAAGAGGCCTGTACTTCGGGATGAGGTGGGCCATGATCTAAAAAAAAGTGGGGGGGAGAATCTGAAGGGCACACAAGCCAGTTAAAGATGGTGCTTAGGTGAAGTCAGGAGGGTAAGTCCCAAGATGTTTACAAACATGGGTGATTGGTTGGGTTGCCAAAATCAAACCAGAAGAGTTCACTGCAGGAATGGCTTGTGTTCAATAGGCAAAGCATAGAGCATCTAGGCACATGATTGGCTGACCTTTAAAAATCATTGGCTTTCTGTTTTCCTGCTCTGTTGTTTTTTGCTTTAAAAGATGCTTGATGTGGGGGCAACAAATGAGTTCCTGCTTTACTAGACTTCCCACTGCATCTGATTATCTCCTGGATCCTGTGAGGCTGAGAAACAGATGGATGAATGGCATATTTACCCTTCCTCGGACTCAGCTCCACATTCTCTGGTTGGGCTAAGACCCTTCAGGCTGTTTCATCATTTTGATGCACTATATAAATGTATAAAACCAACATTAAAAGTTCAAATTAATTTTGTGTGATGCTATTGGCAATTATATATATGTACACATGTAGTTGGGATACAGTTATCTATGTCAGTTCATCCTGTTTGTAGTTTTGATTGTCAAGTATCTTTTCAAATGTTTCTATAGCTGACATGCTTAGAAGACTGATTTAAGATCTCTCTCCAGGACAAGGAAAAGTCATTTTTTAAAGGAGTAATAGTAGGAGTGTCAGCTGGGTGGTGGTGGCAAATGCCTTTAAACCCAGCACTTGGGAGGCAGAGGCAGGTGGATCTCTGAGTTTGAGACCAGCCTGGTCTACAAGAGCTAGTTCCAGGACAGCCTCCAAAGCCACAGAGAAACCCTGTCTCAAAAAAAAAAAAAAAACAACAAAAAATAATAATAGAAGTGTCTGCTTTGGTGTGAATTCAGGACAGTTTGTAATAAGAGTCAGATACCAAACCAACTCAGTATATTCTGCACTGACCTCCAGCACTGTCTCCCATGGAATTAGTGAAGCAACAAATACTAAAATAGACATCTTATGCATGCTTCTGTGGTGCCATGCATAAATAAAGTCCTCTCCTGTCCTATGCCAATTGTTTTCAGCCACCACTGTGAAACTTGTCCAATCTAGGTTAGATAACATCTTAGATTTTTTATTATTTTTTCATAGAAGTAGGCTGGTGTGGACAGAGCACACCCCACATCAGGCTGGGTCTTTTTTGTTTCTCACCTTGTTTTAACTATGATGTTTTTCCTTTTACCCTTTTACTTAAGTTAGCTTATAACTGGAAAGTATATGTCAGCTAGACTGTGTCCATGAAATTCTATAACCTAGAATACAGTCTTATTCTATAAACCCCTATGCTGTGTTGTTTAACTCCTACTATACTATGAATTTCATCTTTAAATAATCTGTCTTCTTTTTCCTTCCACAGTTCTATTGCCAAAAGTAATGACGTAACAACCTAAATTCTTTGCTCCATAAATATTTCTTCCATCAGATAGTTCACCTCATCACTCCTCATGTACACTTCCCACAAAGTCATGAGGCACAAATGCAGTTTGACCAAACTTTATAATTATCTGGTGTTTTCTTCAGTTTCTAATCATGTTCAGTACAATCTGAGACCTCATTGGATTAGCTTTTACTGTCCGCATACCTATCAATACAGTGATGACAAACATTTAATATTCTCTGAGAATTTCCCAGTTTTCCAGGACATCTGAGTTTTCAGAATTTTCTCTGTGACTGTCCAACTTTGCCCAGGTCACCATTGACTTCTGCTTTCAAGTATTTACTTTAACAAGAACCACAAATCTCTACCATTATTTTGTTAATAATTCCATTCCTATTTCCAATAAAGATTCAGAAGAGTGCTAGTTTATATTGAAAACTTTTTTTTTGTCCTGAAGTTCAGGAGCATCACTCTGAAGATAAAGGAATCACTTTATGAGACTAGGGTCCTCATGACCTAATTACCTCTTATTGTTCTTTTTTAAAATTCTTTAATTACTACTCATATTTACATATCCATCTCCCCCATTCCCATGCCCTTCCATTCTCTCATGTTCCCCACCAGCCCCCCCAACTCCTCCCCATGAATAATGAGGCCCTCCCAGGGGGACCTTCAAAGTCTATCATATCATTTGGGAGAGGGCCTAGGCCCTCCTTGCTGTATCTAGGCTGCAGTAGTATCCCTCCATAGGGAATGGGCTCCCAAAGTCCATTTGTGCTCTAGGGATAAAGACTGGCTCCACTGTTAGAGGTCCCATAGACTGTCTTGGCCTCCTAGCTCTGCACCCACATTCAGGGGGCTTTGTTCAGTCCAATGCTATTTCCCAGCTTTATGACTAGGGTCTCCATGCTATCAGTAGGTCAGGTCCACTGTTTCTGCAGGACCATCTTGGCTCCTTTGCTCATCCCTCTTCCCTCTCCACAACTTGATTCCAGTAGTATGGTTCAGTGCTTAGCTGTGAGTGCCTGTTTCTGTTTCGAACAGACTGGATGAAGGTTCTAGGAATGGTAACCAAGGTAGGCATCCATCTCATTATAGGGGAAGGACATCAATGGCATCCTCTCCACCACTGTCTGGATTCTTAGTTGGGGTCATCCCTGTGCATCCCCTAACATTTCCCCTGTGCAAGACCTCTCTCCAAACTTGTACTGTCTCCCTCTATCAAGGCATCTCCTTTCTTGTCCTCCTCTATTCCACCCCTGTCTCAGTCCTCTTGTTCTCCTTCACCCTCCTCTTCTTCCCTTCCTACCTCCTTTCTCTCCACCCATGCCTCGTGCTCCCAATTTGTTCAGAGGTTCTTGTCCCCCTCCCCTTCCTCGAGGGAATAGGCAATCTTCTCTTGGGGTCCTACTTGTTTCCTAGTTCCTCCTGCAGTGTGGATTGTAGACTGGTAATCCTTTGTTCTATTTCTAAAAATCAAAAATGAGTGAGTACATACCATGTTTATCTTTTTGTCATTGTGTTACCTCTCTTAGGATGGCTTCTTCTAGTTCCATCCACTTACCTGCCAATTTCAAGATTCCATTTTTTTCTGCTGAGTAGTACTCCATTGTGTAAATGTATCAGATTTTCTCTATCAATTCTTCAGTAGAGGGGCATCTAGCTTGCTTCACGTTCTGGCTATTACAAATAATGCGGCTATGAACATAGTTGGACATATGTCCTTATTGTATGAGTGTGGATTCTTTGGGTATATGCCCAAGAAAAGAATTGCTGAATTTTGAGGTAGGGTGATTCCCATTTTCCTGAGAAACCACCATACTGATTTCCAAAATGGCCGTAAAAGTTTGCACTGCCACCAGCAATGGAGGAGTGTTCCTCTTTCTCCACATCCTCTCCATCATAGACTGTCATTGGTGCTATTGATTTTAGCCATTCTGACAGGAGTAAGATGGTAACTCAGATTTGTTTTGAGCTGCATTTCCCTGATGGCTAAGGATGTTAAGCACTTTCTCAAGTGTCTTTCAGCCATTTCGGATTCCTTTGTTGAAAATTCTCTATGTAGTTCTACATTCCAACTTTTTATTGCATTGTTTGTTGTTTTGGTGGCTAGCTTCTTGAGTTCCTTGTATATTTTGATGATCAGCCCTCTGTCAGATGTGGGGTTGGGGAATATCTTTTCCCACTCTGGGGGCTGCCATTTTGTCTTGCTGACTGTGTCCTTTGCCTTACAGAAGCTTCTCGGTTTCAGGAGGTCCCGTTTATTAATTATAGATCTCAATGTTTGTACTTCTGTTGTTATGTTGAGAAAGCAGTCTCCTGTACCAATTAGTTCAAGGGTAGCACCTACCTTCTCTTCTAGGAAGTTCAGTGTGGCTGAATTTATGTGGATGTCTTTGATTCATTTGGGCTTAAGTTTGTGCTTGGTGATAGATATGGATCTATCTGCAATCTTCTACATGTCCAAATGTTCTTATCTCTTAATTAAATCACAATGCAAATTAACTTTCAAAATAAATTTTGGAGGGTTCACTGAAGCCTTACAAAGACATTAATAGAAGAATGTACATATACATATGCATATACATATACAGTATGTAAACACCATATATATTATGAACCATTTTATTTATTGGAATATAATACACATATATAGAAAAACAATGCTATACTAGTGCATTGGACAGGCTTTTAAAATAGTAAATAACCAGAAAAAATTTTAGTATAATTTTTAAAAATGGGTCATAAACAATTAAAAATATAACAAGAAGATAATACTTTTAATAATATTGAAAATATGTGATATTTAAAAAATATTGTCGATAATTTTAATAGGAAATTTTGTACTATTGGTCAACACAGAAAAGCATCTAAACACTGAAGTAACCCTATTTAAAATTTCAGTACATGTTTTAAATGCCAATGTTTAAAAGTCAGGTTTCAACTTACTGAAAACTCTACAGAGTTGCTTTGAAAAATATTATACCCCCCCAAAATACAAAATCTATGAAATAGTAATAGTGATTTTCCCAAGGTTAGAATAATGCATTACCCTTTTTCCTTAAATTATTCATGTGTTACTCTTCTGAAAAATGTATTAATCTTGTAATAAAACACAATTCAATCTGCAAATAAAATATTTATATGTACATAATTAAGAAAAAAATGACTATTTTTAAATACAATATTGAAGAATTCATGGGCACATTATTGTTAAAACAAATGAAAGGATTGCATTAAATAAGCAAGATTATGGGTGATGTATGCAGCCATAGAACAATGATACATGAGTATAATAAATAATCAGTTTTTAAACTTAAGAGAAAACAAAATAAATGGCAAAAGGTATAAAAAGAAGTCATATAGTACCAAAATATTTGATATAAACCATGAGGTTGAATAATATTATAAAAGTTTTTTAGTAATTAATACATTTAAAGGCAATGAAAGTGGTATAGCAACATGAGCAGGGTTTCCTCTGTGGGAACCGATGCCAAGACCCTTGTGCCCATGACCTCTTTCTTGAAGGGAATCAGATATGATGACCTGAAAAAGAACACAGTAAAATTTGCATTGTGTGGCTGAGGTATGGCCACCCTTGAAGAGCTCATTCTGCAACACCCCTGTGGTACAGTCTCACATTCACATTTCTGAATTACAGAAAATCACAGTAAACCAGAACTGTGGATATTAATAATAAACAGGACCTGGTGCGTGCAAGTATTATTTTATTTTATGGATACTAAAATATCCTAAATCCTTGAGATGACTCTGTGAACAATGACATAAAAGGAAGAAAAAGAAATCAAAAGAAAGTGTCTAAAGCCCATGAGCTTTCTTTGGCTAAAGGGCAGAGATTTGTGCTGGCAGTTTTCAATGAAAAGACTAACAATGCCATGTTGCAAGAAAGCAAAAAAGAACGCATTTTCATAATCACTACCTTACAGAAAAAAATTCCTCTGATTTGAATAAGCAATTGTATAATAAGACGACAGAACAAGTGAAACAGAAGAATAGCAAGCTGAGGTTTATAAGACTTTAAAGATCAGTTCAATCTTTAGAAATGGCATAATGAACATAATATAGAAGACAGCGATCATATACAATATAAGCAATTGTACCAAGATCAAAATTACGCATAGCATTTCTGCAGAATGCTGGTTTGCAGAACAGAACCCACTGCACATAATACAAGCCAAGGAGGGTTTGCTACATGAAAGGTAGTTAAGTAGTTAGCATGTTCAATGAGCAAGATCGGATTAAGAAATCTCCGCGTTCTCTGGGCCCAGGCAAGCCCATTTTGTGGGAGTAAGCTCTTTTCCTCCTCTTAGATGAAATCTGGCACAAGCCCTATGATTTTCCACTCATTTTCTGACAATAAAAAAGGCCTCCAGGTTCAATAACAGCTCCACTCACTCCTGTATAACAAAATAAACTCCAGCTTTCATTTAAAGGTAAATCTCCAGGTTAGAATCAATATTCTGTATCCCCAGTACTTTGTTTTGAGAAACTAAATGAAAGTTGAAAGTAGGAAGAGAGCACTAGGGGAGAGGGACTCTAAAGGTCACCTGAAGGACAGAGTACTTCCCCAGAATCTGTTTCCAGCAGGAGGCCTGAAAGGATAGCTACCCCTTTCTTTCTTCAAAACCCTGTCTGACTACCCCAGTGCTGAACAGGAAACAGGGAATGGGCTGAACAAAGAGAAACAAATGCCATAGTTGGAAAAGCCAGTATCATCTGACTTTCGTTGCTGCAGAAGTGGGCTTGTGTTTAAAGCAGACTCTTTGTTTCTCTTGGTGGCTTTCCTCTCTGGACCTTACTGGCAGCAATTGACATAAGAGAGGACAGCCTTTATTTTGGCAGGTTGCTGGAAATCTCCCCAGAATCATTTCACATGACTCCGACACCACTGCATATGGGACTCCCAGGAATGACACACCTTGGACCCCAAATCACAGTGAACAAGACCACGATCAGCCTTGTCCTTATGCTTCTGCCTCTGCTGCTTTACTCTTCAGTTTGCCAACAAGCACGAGTCAGGCGTTTGCCTGCCCTGCCATGTCCCTCAAAATTCAAGAGATGCATGTGGGTCGTCGTTTGCGGCTCTGTCCTGCTTCCTTTGGCTTGGAGAGGTTAGTAATTGAGCTCTATTCTTCCTCACAGCGTAGCAAGCAGACCAATCCTGTCACAGCATTCTTAGCTAGGAAAGACCCTCCTCAGTCCATAGGCCACTTGCATTGTAATTCTCGTCTATAAAAGCAGTCTTCTTAAGACACTTTCTAGCCCTACCATTAGTCTGTGAGTTCTTGCCATCCACAGTCACAAATTTGTGCTTTTTTCTTTTTTATTTTGGTTTTTCGAGACAGGGTTTCTCTGTGTAGCTTTGGAGCCTATCCTGGCACTCGCACTGGAGACCAGGCTGGCCTCGAATAATTGAAAAATGTACACATTGGATTACTTCTTTCATGATCTAAGGATGTATTTTAAACACATATTAATACATTTAATTTTAGCAAGCAAATACAATAAAGAATGAAGGGCAGAATTTAAATTAATCAAGCAGTTGTTTCCCGGAACTTGAATTACAGCAGTTTCCAATACCCACCATACAACATACACACACACACACACACACACACACACACACACACACGGAGACAGAGAGAGAGAGAGAGAGAGAGAGAGAGAGAGAGAGAGAGAGAGAGAGAGAAAGAGAGAGAGCACTGAATAAATTGACAACTGTTTTTTTGTGACTTGGAAATAATTCAGCATATGTAAAACTTCCAAGTGCTTCCAAAGGTTTGCATAATGACTTTGGTACTTAGGATACCCAGTAAAATAAAACTAACACAGTGCATGTATAGAAACAAAAGTAATGTGGATAATTGAAACAATTATCTTGAGCATTCATGCTTAATTTGTTGAAATAATCCATAAAATATTCAGATAATTAACAATTGCAGGCTATGAGTGTAAATTGCCTAGAGAGGGAAGCCATCTCAAACCAGCACTACACTGCCTGGCAATGAGTGTGCTTGTTTGGGGACAAGAAGCAGGGAGACAGGCTATTAAGATTTTCTAACATATGGTTACCAAAAACAATGCAAACCAAAGCCTTAACTCACACATATGAAGAGAATAAAGTCTGCTGGAAGTATCTGATGCCATAAGCTAGTCTACTAGTGATTTGCTACCTAATAATGGAAAAAAATATCTTCAGCTATTTCTGCGTTTCCTGCAGGCTAATGGCTTCTTAGTTGTTGACTTTCTCCCTTCCTTTTTCTCCATCCACTCTCCTCTCCCTTTTCTTCCAGCTGTCTCTCTCCCTTCTTGTCTTCTTTCCTTCTTCCTTCTATTGTCAATTGATCTACATATACAAAAATAGAACATATGCTTGTGACATGAAGTTAATTTAAATTGTCTATGATCTAAATGCATGAAATTACAATTGCCTGGTCATATGTATGTACTGTGTGTCAATATGTATTTCTCTTCAAAATGTCTATAGAAAGATTGGCCCAATTTACATTATTCCCTTGCCATGTTCCATGTTCTTAGTGTCTTTTTTCTTTTGTAGATGACCTAAAGATTAGTATATAGTCCAAAGAGTAGGTAGGTCATGAGTAATAAGGAAGATAGTTTAAATTTACATCTGAGAAACCATGCAACATCTATTTAGCACAGAATTATCTCTTCATGGGATAAATGCTCCAGTGCCTGTGTATCATAAGGTGGACAGTGAAGGATGCATTAGCATGTCATTCTGTACTATGATGGGATAGAGGAAATACAAACAATATACAAGCTAGATGGCAGGCTAGAAGTGGCTACTTGTCTTATTGGGAAAATATGTGACACAAAGGAAAACTCATTATAGGCATGGGAAATACCATGGTAAACTCATTTGTAAAGTAATGCCTCACTGTGAAGGTATTACTGAGGGAATGCAACTAGAGCAAGTCAAGAGTATTTCAGGAAAGAAAGCATTGTTAATTGGATTCAATAGGCTCAAAAATCCCACAACAGAAGCTTTCCTACTGTAATGAAGACTAGCTTGAACACCAGAAACAGATAGGGGAGGCGAGGGAGAAGATTATGGTTTCACCTGATTCTGATGAGTTCTCTGAGGATAAGCTGACAAATGTGATTTCTATTCCCAGGAGCACATTCTAGTTAAGAATGATTCCTGAGATAACAGAGCATGAGAACCAGCAATGTGGGGAATGCTGCAATGGCATACATGAGTCCCTGACCCAGTGTGGCAACCGTAGAGGAAAGTATTTGTGTCCCGAATGTCTATTCCATCTCACATGTGTCTGAAACGTGAGAAAGATGTTCATCCTCTGAGCTAGACAACAAGGGAATCAGTATTATGAGGTTTTTAGGGGACTCAGAACAGCAATTTGAAGAATTAAGAAGCTATTGTAATTGTTTTCTAGTGTAATAAATAATTTCAAATAGTACAAGTGAAGGGAAATTTTTGATAAGAAATATGGTACATGCTGATTAGAGGTCAGTGAGAAACATCAATTGCATACAAAAATATGAAACAAAAACTAAGGGGTTTAATATCTAACCATGTCTCTCACCAAGACTACTTTATAGATTAAAACATCCACCTTCTCTGATAAGTGTTATCAGCCCTTTTGCAATGTTGAAATAGTATATCTAGGGATTCTTTGTGTTTTACTTTAAAATTTTAGTTTATTGAATACTTGAGAAAATATATCATACTAGGAAGAGAAATATATAGAACAATTAAAAGCAAAACTTTTTTTGTGAAGGTGGGATTGGAGAAGAGGAAACTGTTTTTTTTTTTTTTTTTTTGATATCCTCTGTCTTATAGGATGTAAGATGTGTCACTAGAGACACTTGTGGTTCAGGATTTTAGAGCAGATCACAGATTAGGAAAATAAAGTCAAAAGCAAAGATAATAGGGTTACCATTAATCATGAAGAAGGAGAAGGAGGATGAGGAGGAGACACTGCAGAACAACTCTTCTTTCTATGTATTTAGCACTCAAAAAATAGAGGGATTCTCTCCCAGCCTAGACACAAGGGGGAGGGTCTAGGCCCTGCCCCAAATGATTAACCCTTGGAAGGCCTCACCCTCCCTGGCCAATAGAAAGGGGAAGAGATAGGGGCAGGGGAGGCTGGGAGAGAGAGGGAACTGGGATTGACATGCAAAAACAAGCTTGTATCTAATTTAAATTTTTAAAAAGTTCAAAAAAAAAAGACCAAAAAAAAATCTTGAGAAGTAAACATAAAGGGCAAATTTGGCTAAAAAGTACCTGTCAATGTTACCTCTTTAAGCTAAATAACATCATACAAAAAATAATTATAACCTTGACCAGAAAGAAAAGTAATCCATAAGGACAAGGCAGTTAACATGGGGAGATGGTCATTCCTGACCAGGCAGACCTGTAATCCTGTGCTGTTGACTGCAATCAGCATTCATCACTGAGCGTTCCCTTTGCTGACTCAGAAGTTCATAGTTCGGTTACTATAGTAATAATGAAATGTACTGCGGAGTTTATTTTAATAGCAGAATTAATTTTCACAGCTATCTAAACGACTTCAGTACTCTATTTATAGACACATTGAAGTTATAAAGGGGTCAGCCATATTTTCATTTATATTTGACTGTATTTACAAAGAAAATTATTTTTGTGGTTAATATGAGTAAATTAAATGGTTTCAATAGTTCTAGGAATTTAGCACTCAAAGATACACACACACACACACACACACACACACACACACACACACAGAGAGAGAGAGAGGAGGAAGAAGAAAAGAGAAAAGAGAGAAGAAAGAAAGAAAGAAAGAAAGAAAGAAAGAAAGAAAGCAAGAAAGAAAGAAGGGAGGGAGGGAGGGTGAGAGGGAGGGAGGGAGAGAGGGGAGGAAAGAAGGAAGGAAGGAAGGAAGGAAGGAAGGAAGGAAGGAAGGAAGGAAGGAAGGAAGAGAAGATGAAGACCACGCTGGCTGTGGGTGGTAGTGCACAGCTTTAAATCCAGCAATTATGAGGTTGAGACAGTGGATCTCTGAGTTTGAGGACAACCTGAAAATGAACCTCCTATACATTTTTCTGGAGCCCAGTATATGTCTTCTATAACCCTAGATGATAAGATCAATAATACAATTTATGCTGTCCAGGATATGCAGCAAAGGGAACTCTCCTTCATTGCTAACGGGTAGGCAACTTGTATTTTGCACAGCCACTAGGAAATCATTATGGGTTCCTCTGAAGAATGTGAATCCATCTATCTCAAGATCAGTTATACCACTCTTGGCCATATACCCAAAGGATACTTCACCTTACCACAGGGATACTTGCTCAACCATGTTCATTGTTTCTCTATTCATATTAGCCAGAAACTGGAAAGAAATTAGATGTCCCTCAACAACAAGAGGATAAGTAAAATATGGTACATTACACAATCAAGTATTAGTCAGGTGTAACAACAACAAAAACTGACATCATGAAATTTGCAAGAAAATGGATGGAACTAGAAAAATATCATCCTATGTAGAGTATTTTTTCTGTGTAAGCGACTTTACCCACCTTTTGTTACAGAGCAACAGTTCTCAAAATCTGGGTTGGCAAATCTCTATCTCTATCATATTTTCATTATGATTCATAACAGAAGCAAAATTACAGTTAATAAGGAGCAACAAAATAATTTTATGGTTGGGAGTCACCATGACATGAGGAACTATATTAAAGAGTCTAGGCATTAGCAAAGTTGAGAGCCACTGTTATAGAGGCAAACATCACCCCATTTCAGAGAACGATTATCCTAGACTTCTCCCTCAACATCATTACCCATCTTTAGGGGAGATGTCACATGTACTTTATGACCTTCAATGCTATGGGAGTCAGAGGCCACATTAGATGCTAGGTATTTTAGTTGTAGAACCTATAGTCATTGTCACATGTACTTTGAAAAAGAGTTTTTTATGTAAGCATATCTTAAGCTTTACTGTGTACCTGGAGTTGGAATGATTGTTGACTGGAAACTTTTTTGTGGTGGTATATTATTTACGATTTATTAAAGCTTGTCTGAGGGTTCAAAATGCAAAGGTCAGTCAATGGTGATATGCATCTTTAATCCTAGCAGCCATACTAGCAAGCCATAGAGCCAGGCAGTTGTGGCACATACCATTAATCCCAGGACTCAAGAAACAAGCAGATGGATCTCCCTGAGTTCCGGGGCATGCTGGCCTCTACAAGAGTGAAGAGTAACAGAACTGATGCCTTTGATCCCAGAACTTGGGAACCCATGCCTTTAATCCCAGCACTAGGGAGATGGTGACAGGAGTGGTATATCTGGGAGGAGAAAGGAATATAAGGCAGAAGGATACAGAAACTCAGAGGTTTTGACTCTGAGGATTCGTAGAGACAGGACAGCCATTTCAGCTTGTTAGAGGTAAGATCTACTGGCTTGGATTCTTTGCTTCTCTGATCTTCACCTTGAAACTTGAACCCCAAAATCTGTTTCTGGATTTTTATTAATTGTGTTAGATCTTTTCCAAAACTGCACTGGGTTATAAATGTGCTGACAATGAACCACCTGGCATTAGACTCCCCAAGTCTGATCCAGATTGACAAAGTCACTCTGCACCAGGGTGTCTTTGTCGTCTCTTCCTGGGTTAACTTTCCTGCTTGGACACCTCTTGGGTCTCCCTCAAGGTAATTAAGACCCCAAAAATAAATATTGTTTTTATTTGCTTATATCTATATTAGCCATTAAATAAATGTCAACTAAGCTACAATCCATACACTCAGAGAGGTCAGAAATAAAGGAAAGGACTGGAGGGGCCCATGGATTTTCCTGGGAAAGAGAACTAGAATCAATTTTATGGGTGGCTATTTTGTAGTATGGATGAGAGAAGAATGGGAGGATTGGGTAGCAAGGGGAGGGGAGATTAGACTAAGGTAGAGAATGAGGGCTGACACAGCTAGAATTGACAATTGTTTAAGGAATATTTGGGGGACAGTATGAAATCCAATGCAGTGGACAAGACATTACACAGAGAGACCCTGGAAAACACAAATCTAAATGGGATATCTCCATCAAATTCTTCCCCTTAGAGCCCAGGTGATCCTACAGAAAAGGAGGCAGAAAGACAAATTTTATTTTACGTTTTGTTGTTGCCTCCTAAGTCAGTTATTTGCTCATAAGAGACAGAACAGAGTAGATACTGATGGGAGGGGAGGGGAGGAGCAATTGGGAGGAATAGAGGGAGGGAAAACTGTATTTGGATGCAAAAGAAAAAATATACTTACGTATATAAGTATCTCAAGCTTCAACTCTAGTTTATTTTACAGTTAACTAAGTAATTCTCTCTAGCATCTGCTCTTTCATGGGAATCAACAAATTGTGAAAAATCTGAACACCTTAAAAAGCAAAATGCTTATTAACCAATGGTACCACCAGGTCTCTTTGTAAGTGCCTCCATTGTTTTTCTTTTTCATCCATCATGTCCTATTGCTTTAAGCACAAACTGTGACGAGCCAGAGCAGATAAAAATTACAGAAGCAAAGTTGAAAAGAAAAGAGGAATCCTAAATGGTTATTTGTTCCAATATGAAAAATGTAAACATTATGCTTAATACCAAAGAAAGTAAGCATAATTATGTAAAAGAGCATAGGAAAAGAGGCTGTTATTACAATGAGTGAATGTTAAAAATACTTGTGAAGATACATGTTGACATCTAAGTCTCATGTTAAAAATTAACTGAGATATTGTCTTAAGAATAATTATCTCTGTGACTATGGGTTCTAGGAAAATCACAAAGAAGCTGTCAAATATATTTCAGTAAGCAGCAAATGAACCTCGCTTGCAGACATAAATCATTAATCTTTAATCACTAGCCAATTTCTCAATAAGCTCATTGGCATGGAAACTCTGGGATACTCAAAGGATAGTTCTCACAGATCTGGCATGCATGGTTGGCTTGTGGGTTTAATTACTGTTTATGCATCAGCAGGATCCAGGCTTTGGTATGTAATAAATAGAATGCTGTCTTGGTGGCCAGATGGTGTTAGATGCAAGTCCCAGGAAGCATTTGTGGAGATTACAGGACTGATTTACTCTCTATTTCTACCAGCTCAATTGTTTAAGAAAAAAAGAAGAAAGAAAGAAAATAAAGAAAGAAGAAAAGAAGGTGAAAAGGATAGAAAATAATGCACAGATTCCAAACTATAAAAATAAGACCCCCTGCATGTGAGTCATTTTAGAAGATGTTTATACTTAACCATATCACAAGCTTTACAATCACATCAAAGCTAATTTGATTCTTTCATTTAATAACTCCTTTATTTATACAGCAGTACCATATTCAGCCATCATCAGAGAAGATTCCTCCTGCAGCAGATGGGAACAAATACAGAGACCACAGATATTACACAAAAAGACCTTGTGATATGGGATGTCCTGTATGCTGCGAATACATGTTGCTTTTATTGGTTGATGAATAAATCATTTTGGCTAATTGAAAAGAAGGTTTTATCTTTAACATAGTAGAATAAAATATAACACAGTAGTTATCAAGCAAGAATTACAGTTACAATACTTAGCTGCCTATTTGTACCTGGCAAAGTTAAAGAAAATACTCTATCATCTATCCTATCTTTTTGAGTCTAAAGTTATAGATCTAATTTATCTTTTATCATAACTAAGGAAACTATAACTAATTGCCTTCAACTCCATCAAAGACTCCAAAAGGATATAATATTAACTAGATAAATGGGAAATACATTGTAAGCAACTTCCACAACTCTAGAAACGAGAACTATCTGGTTGCCTGGACACTCACCCAAAGCTCTTCTGTAATGTTGGGACACGGATCTTCAGCCTATAGCCATAGAGTGTCTGACAGACTTCTCAGTGAAGCAGGATATTTGAAGATCTCTTCTGCCTTGTACCAGCAAAGTTTGTCAGTTTCTTTCTTCTATGGCCTGTAGAATGTCTGGCAGTTTCCTCTGTGAAGCAGAAACCCTAAAGGACCATCCTGTCTTGTCTTAGCAAGTTCAGCAGTCACTTTCCTGTGGGTCGTGCAAGCCCAGTTTATACAGACTACAATCAAGCAGTCCCGGGAGAAGCAGTTTCTTGCCCATATAAGATAGTCTTGTCACGTTGATGGCAAAGTCCATAAGGAGCTTCTTCAATGCCCATCATCCTCTTGGCATAATTGATGCTGCCAGGAGCAGACTTGTCTCACTGTTAAGAAAAGTCTGAGTTCTTAAAACATTTTAAATGCCATATAATGTAGATCTTTGGCATATTTTAAGATTACCTATCCATCTGAAATATATCTCTATATATCTAGAAAATCTAACTAGTATGACTATTAGTTTGACTATTAGAAATAACTATCTATTAACCAGTATTTCTTAATTATACATTACATTTTTAAATGAGACAAAAAACTTAATACCTTAAACAATAGGGGAGGTTTTAGGTTCATGCATATACTTACTCATATACTGAATGAGTACTTAGAGTCTTAGACATTCTCCTCATAGGAAATTAGTATTGGATAATGTGGACCACAGCCTATATGTCATTCTCATAAATATAACTTTTATAATGAGAGATTCATTCTATAAGTTCTATTACGAAGAAAGCCATGACTAATACATTACTATATCAATTTCATTGTGGCTTACTTGATTTGCATGATATATATATATATATATATATATATATATATATATATACTTTGCTGGATACTTTTATGTCAACATGACACAAGTTCAAATCACTGGAGATCAGGGATCTTCAATTGATAAAATGTCTGTATAAGTTCTAGCTGTAGGTAAGCCTGTAAGGTATTTTCTTAGTGAGCAATCGATATGGAAGGCTGAGCCCATTGTGAGTAGGGCAGCCCTCAGGCTGGTGATCCTGGAATCTATAAAAAGAAGGTTCAGCAAGTCATGGGGGGACAAGCCAGTAAGGTGCACCCCTTCATGCCCACTACATCAGCTCCTGCCTCTAGTTTTCTACCCTGTTTGAGTTCCTGCCCTGGGTTCCTCCAATGATAGTGTATTCCAAATAAAACCATTCTTCCCAAACTGATTCTAGTCATCATATTTCATCACAGCAACAGTAACACTAACTAGAAAAAAATTGTAAAATTCCAAATATTTAGATCAAATATATATACATTGGTAGCCATATTTTCTCATTTAAAATCTTTAGGTTTTGTTTTTGTTCTTCTTTTTTAAAGTCAGGTTCGAGTTGTTAAATTCCAGTTGTAGGAATAGACTTTCAACATGAATGATCTTTTTCTATTGTTCTACTTACTTTTATAATCACTTTTGTGAAATAACAAAGAACATTGGATCAAAACTTCATTTTCAAATCATTAAAAAAAAGAGAAGGAAATTTTGCTATTTTCCTGTATGTTTTTGTTTTGTTTGTTTTTGTTTTCCTGTTTTGGTTTAATGAGGTTTTTTATTTTTATTTTTATTTTGTTCTTACTTTTGTTGGCTTGCTTGCTTACTTTGTTTTCTTTCATGGGTGGGATGCAACAGGGATGAGCAGGGATTATAGGGGGACTGGGAGAAGAACAGAAATTGGTGCATGATGTAAAACTGTAACACGAATAATAAAAACCCAGAGACAGATATTGGAGTTCAAGCTGAAAAATCAGAAAAGCAAATCAGCCAGCCACTAGCTCTTACCTCTACCTCACCCTGAAAGGGCTCTCCTGTCCTCAGCATGGCTGCATAAAAAATCTCTAAGACTAACTGCTGAATGCCCACATCCTATCTTATATGCCTTTCTAGAGTTGGGATTAAAGTGTGTGTGTGTGGGTCCCAAATGCTGAGATCTCTTGTGTGAGCTGTTTCTCTTTTTATTGTAGCTCAGTGTGGTCTTGAACTAACAGAGATCAATCTGACTCTGTCTTCTGAGTCCTGGGATAAAGGTGTATGCCACCACAGCCTTTCCTTTAAGGTTAGTCAGTATGGCTGCTGGGATTAAAGGTGTGTGTCACTATTGCCTGGCTATATGGCTATGGCTAGCTTTGCATTTTGATCTCCAGTGGATTTATTTTATTTATATATTTATTTTTTTATTTTGTTTTTTCGAGACAGGGTTTCTCTGTGTAGCTTTGGAGCCTATCCTGTCACTCACTCTGGAGACCAGGCTGGCCTCAAACTCAGAGATCCGCCTGCCTCTGCCTCCTGAGTGCTGGGATTAAAGGCGTGTGACACCGACGCCCAGCCTCCGGTGGCTTTATTGAACCATATATATCACCATAGAAACTCCAAAGATTCAACAAATAAATTTAAAAAGTATTTATTCTTCTCTCATATATTACACACTGACCAGAGTTTCCCTTCCCTCTTCTTTTCTCAGTGCCCACTCCCAATCCACTCCTCCTCTATTTCCCTTCATAAGAGAGGAGGCTTCCTAGGGACATCAGCCAAACATAGCATATCAAGCTGCAGCAAGACTAGACACCTCACTCATATTAAGGCTGCACAAGGCAACCCAGGCTGAGGAATAGGATCCCAAAAGCCAGCAAAAGAATCAGAGGTAGCCTCTTCTCCCATTGTAAGGAGTTCCACAAGAAGACCATCCTACACAACTGTAACATATGTAGAGAGCATGGTCTTTATGAGCCCAGGTTAGTGATCCTGTCAATTTTCTTGTAGTGTCCTTGACTCCTATGGTTCCCACCATCTTTCTTCCCTTTCTTCAACAGGATTCTGTCATGTCAGCCTAATATTCAGCAGTGCTTCTATTTCCATCTGTTGCTGGATGAAGCCTGTCTGATGATGATTATGCTAGTTTCCTCTCTACTAGTATAGCAGACTATCATTAGGAATCATTTCATTGATTTCCAACCCCCAGTTGTATTTGCTTCTATCCTAGGTATCTGTGCTATTCATACTTTGTTTCCTGGCCCTCCAGGCAGTATCAAGTGGGAATGCTCTTGAGGCATGACTCTTAAACTGCACCAGTCATTGCTTGGCAACACACATATTTCCTATGCCACCTTTCTGTGCACATTTTGTAGGAAGGAAAAAAATGGTAGGTAAGAAGTTTTGTGGCTAGGTTGGTGTCCCAATCCCTCCACTGCACATCTTGACTGGTTACAGGAAATGACTGTTCAGGCTCCATATACCTGCTTACTAGGAGTCTTAGTTAGGGTCACCCTGATAGATTCCTGGGAGTTTCCATTGAACTAGGTTTCTAACATGCCCCCAATTTCAGTTATCTCTCCCAATAACTTCTCCGTTCATCTTTCCCTACCAGATCTCTCCTGTTCCCATACCCAACTGCCTCCAGACCACCCATGATAACTAGTCTATTTCCCCTTCCCAGGGAGATTCATGCACCACTCCCTGCCCAAACACACCATATCTTCCTTGTTACTTAGGCTCTCTAGGTCTGTGGATTGTGACATAATTATCCATTCCTTTAGAGATAATGTTGACTTATAAGTCAATACATACTATCTTTGTCTTTCTGGGTTTGATTCTGGTATGATTTTTTTTTTGTACTTCACTCATTTGCCTGCGAATTCCAAGATGACTTTTTAAAAATAATTGAGTAATACTCCATTGTGTAAATGTATCATATTCTCTTTATCCAGTCTTCAGTTGAGGGACATTTAGGTTGTTTCCAGTTTCATGGTATTATGAATAAAGCTACTATGAACATAGTTGAGCAAGTATCCTTGTGGCATGACTGAGCATCCTTTGAGTACATGCCCAGGAATGATATAGTTGGGTCTTGTGGTAGATTGATTGCCTGTTTTATGAGAAACTGCCACACTGACTTTCAAAGTGGTTGTGCAACTTTTCACTCCCACCAGCAATGGAGGAGTGTTCCCCTTATTCCACATTCTATCTCTCACGAGCTGTCAATTGTGTTTTTGATCTTAGCCATTCTGAGTGGTGTAAAATGGGATCTCTCAGTTGTTTTGGTTTGAATTTCTATGATGGCTAAGTATGTTGAATATTTCTTTAAGTACTTCTCAGCCATTTGAGATTCCTCTGTTGAGAATTATGTTCAGACTTGTACCCCATTTTTAAAATAGGATTATTGAAGATTAAACTTACAATAAACTATGTGATGAACATTGCCTATAATTAACTTTAAGACTTCAGCAATTATTTGTACAGACATCTAGAATTAAATTTTAAGTGTTTGCTGAAAAATACCCATAAAAGGGACATTATTATAAAGCTGAACTTGTACACTTTTGACCTGATATAATTTAGTTAGCATTCAAGATAAAATGTTGTGCACTTTTATATAGATCTTAAATATTTTATTTCACAAAACCCACATCCTCATAACTCATTCTTATGAGAAGTCTAACCACTCTTAAAAATAAATTGTGGTATGTAATCGATATGTATTTCTGTATGGAAAAAGAAAATAAATTGATATTGATAATTTAACTACTCTATTTTGGGGGATTGAATATAATTAGGAATATAATTTGGCAATCACTGTCCCCTAATGAGTTCCATTAAGATCAAGTAACCCTTATGTAAGAACCACTGAAATTTGTGGGGCAACAAATAGAGAAGTCCTATTTCCATATAACATGATAAAGTGTGAATTTAGAAGCATAGATACATGGAATTCTGGATTTGAGTCTGACTCCATGATGTGCATTTAAAAAATAATTCTGGATAACTTAACTATTCCATGCCAGGTCATTTGATTTCTTTTAATATATTACAAAAAATGCAAAAATCTTACTCAGATATCTTAGCTACTTTTCTATTGTTATGTTGAGATACTATGACCAAGGCAATTTATGGAAGTTAATTTGTGATTACAATTTCAGAGTGTTAAAGTCCATGACCATCATAGAGGGGAACATAGAAGCAGGTAGGTAGGCATGGCTCTGAAGTACTAGCTGAGAGACTATATCTTGTTCACAAGCACAAGCAAAAGGCATAGAGAGTTAAGTAGGAATAATGCAGGCTTTTGAATACTCAAGTCCCTCCCACAGTGATACACGTCCCCCTTAAAGAGCACAAATTCTAATTCTTCCCAAACATTTCCACCAACTGG
This sequence comes from Cricetulus griseus, assembly GCF_003668045.3. Classification (NCBI taxonomy): domain Eukaryota; kingdom Metazoa; phylum Chordata; class Mammalia; order Rodentia; family Cricetidae; genus Cricetulus; species Cricetulus griseus. Next base: position 135,353,023 of record NC_048595.1, on the reverse strand, counting down.
GGACCAAATATTCAAATATATGGGGGTCTTTCTAATTCAAACCACCACACCCAGAAGGTCTTTGTAATATGTCAAAACTGTAAGCAACCCTAACTCTATAAATAGTATATAGCACAAGTTCAATTTTAGTATATATACATTTCAAAATGTAAAAAATATTTAAAAAATATAATGATGAAAATAATTGTCACAAAATGTATATAGAATATAATTTAATTATGTAAGTTTAAAAAACTTCAAAAGTAACCAATTGTAATAAGTACTGTGCTGGTAGCTGGATGATCATCGCTGGGAAGGAACATAGGTTGTATTGTTTGTACCAGTAATGTTTTAAAAGTTAATTTAGATACTGGTAATATGTGTGTGCATTTTGTGGAGTTTGATAAATATATGTGTGTGGTATACATATTCTCCATGTATTTGCCTTCTCTGTTTTATGGACAATTTTATCTCACCAAATTTTAAATTATAACTTCCCTTTAATTAAGAAAAATCTAGGTATTTATATCACAGAATACTCTACCTCCTACTTACTCCAAAATTAATAAAGTACCTTATAACTGAACTTCATATCTGACATTTTAGATGCATTGAATTTATTTATATTTTTATACTGAATCAGAAGGGGAGTAGCCTTTATTTTTATTACAGCATAATCCTTAATTGGATGCAACAAGAATACCCTTTAATCCCAAGAAAAACACTCAATATCCATAAAGGTGAGTTTTTGAGGTATGTAGAAAAAGCCTTAACTTTTATTTGTAAGCCTCAGATTGAGTAAAACAAAAGTTAAAAAATAACCCTGAAATTTCTTGTTCCTACTGCAAATAAATAGTCTGCCTTTATTAGTTAGCCTGAGATGAAATGCTGAAATAAAAGATACTTAGACCAGTGAAAAGACAAAGTGTCATGATCCCATATATAAGTAATCACCATAAATGAATTGGGATTTTACATTGATAATATCAATATTGAATTCTCATCTGCTAGTATTTTAAAATAAAGGTGGATGCAATGAAGCTGTTTTAAAATTCTGACATCAAGCATTTCCATTCCTTAGACTAGCAAGAGGTTCTTAGAGAAATTCATAGAAGTTCATGCAACCAAATATTTTAATTACTGTTTTAGTTAGAGCATATTATTGCTTTGAAAATTTATAATGAAATTTTAAATTACATATAGTTCTTATATTTTATAGACACCCAAAATGTTTGAGAATAAAGCAAGTGTAGATTTAAGCTTGGATGATTTCAATACATCAGGTTTTTCACCTATATCTGTATAGAACTTTTGATCATGACAATAAAATGTTGCCAGATGCTTCTTTAACAGGATATATATGAAGTCATCATTAGGAATTATTTTATGTTCTGAAAGGTGTTCATTAGGGAATACTTCAGCTACAATGCCAGACAAGGATCCAGATATTGCTGTGAGGAAAATATAAAGCAAATTACAGGATCTACTTAAACATTTTATCTTGCCTTAATCCCATTTTACTCACATTTGGTCTTAAAAAATGTTTTGCATAGGCTTCTGGAAGAAGTGCAATTTAAGATTGTGAATGGTGAACTCCCTGAGAATTGAAAGGCCACTCCTGCTGGGGAAGCAGGTAGGTTGACTAATGATTTTCTCCTTTCTGTCTGCTCATCCAGACAATCTCCAGTCTCATCTGTAGCTCTGAAACAAAAAATCTTCAGCATGCCCCACCTCACCATTTTAGTACATCTTACAGATCTTCCATAACTAACCTTTCTCCCTATACTCATTGTGTTTTCTCAGAATAACAACCTTCCCAATGCCAGATGCCTAAAGACAAGTGGAAAAAACATATAGTCAATAATAGCCAGGGCCATATATCAGCACCTAGAATTATAACCTTCTCAATTCTAGATGCCTGTACGCAAGCATAAGAAATACAGTCAATAACAAACAGGACAGCGTGTCTCCAAAAGAACTCAGCAATCATACAGCAGCTGGCCATTAATATTCCAACATAGTTGAAGTACAAAAAAAGACCTTAAAACAACCTTCATGAGTATGATAGAGGTCCTTAAAGAAGAAATTAATAAATACATCAAAGAAATCTATGAAAATATAAAAAGTAGAAAGAATTTTTTAAAAAAAATTAAAGATCTGAAAGTGGAAATAGAATCAATAAAGAAAATCCAAACTGAGAAAAATGTGGTAATGAAAGATTTAGATTCTCAAGCATGAACCTCAGAGGCAACCAACCCAACAGAATGCAAGAGATGCAATAATTTAAGTCAAGCCCCAAAATGAATGGAATATCAGATATCATGAACATTTTAATTACATTTGATTTTCCCCCCTGGATGTCACATCTTCAACTTGTAAGACTAAGAGCATACTACATGTCTTCTTCCATTCCTCAGTTAGGATACATTAAACACAAGCAACATAGTAGCATCACTTTGTATAAAAATATGGAATGAAAATTTTCATCTTCAAGATTCTCAAAATATAAAATCAAATCCTCAAATTATAGATAACATTAAGATATTTTTGTTATAATATGCAGAAGGAAAATGATATCCCTACTTTCCTTCTTAGAAATCACCCAAAATCATTACAAAGGAGAGATGCAAAAACTCAATTATCACCTTTTATGAAATTGATAGATATCCCTGTTCCTGAAAGATACTAGCAGTAGAGGTCAAGAACTGCATGAAAAAAATAATTGCTGCTGATTTCGTAATGTTAGCAGACAACTCTACTCTGAAAAACAGGCACACACTTAAAGACAATGAAAATAATTGTAAGTGCTTATATTATGCTCCTCCTTCAATCCAATAAAGACATCAAATTGGCAGAAAGGTGATGATAGTTGAATCATGGTGAAAGAAACCACACTATGAAGAGAACTATAGCCTTTATTCTTTACTGTGGTGAAGAGTGAATCTTAAAATCACTCTCTCTTTCTCTCTCACCTTTCCCCTATTTTTTCTTACAGAATACACAAGTACATAAAACACATCTATGTCATAGAAATCTTTTTACAATAGAATGCAGGTTGAGTCATTTCCTCAGCGTAAACATAATGGTTCAGGTGCTACCATTCACAGAATGGCCAGTAGTAATCACAAAGGCACTCAGCAATGTAGGATGCCAAACAACGAGGAAAAAGAGAACAGGAAAGGCACAATGACAGATGTCATCAGCCACAAAAATGCATAGAGTGACCGAAATACCTATAAAGAGTCATGAACACACAAAATTATATTTAATTTAAAAAATTTAGGAGACATAAAATGTCATGAAGAATCTCATATTACTAGAAAATAAAAATAGAAATCCATGAACTAGTAGAAAACAGAATAAATGCAATTGTCAGAAATCAAAATAACAAACAAAACCAAGACAATAATTAGACAGACATGGTGAAGTTGAAGGAAAAACTTCATGAAAGAAAACATTTGAAATGAACATTAGTCTATTAATATGAAGATCTCAGAAATGAGAAACAGGTTAGATCAAGTGTTTTATGAACAAAGTATTTAGAGAAATTTCAGGGAATTATTCTTAAGTGCATATTATGAGAGGAATGATAAGTGGCCTAGAACTGTGTATCTCCACTGGATTTTAGTGGGAATTTTATACCAAGGTAATAATGCAAGTTGTTATATCTAATTAAACACAAACTCTCTCATAGTTAAGCTTGAAGAACAGCATGATCATGAAGATTTTATAAACTGGCTCTTCCCTCAGTGAGGGAAGTAGATTGATTGGGATCCAACCAAGAGAAGGAAAGTTAAAAACATCAATCAAATTCCTTTTCAGTAATCCAGATAAAATACAATTTTTCTTTCTTTCTTTCTTTCTTTCTTTCTTTCTTTCTTTCTTTCTTTCTTTCTTTCTTTCTTTCTTTCTTTCTGTTTTACTGCAAACCATTTTCATGGTAGAGTATGTGGCAAAAAAGAAGAAAAATAAAAACTATTAAGAAAGATTCAGAAAATGATGCATCCAATTGAATAGGGACTGTAAGGGAAATGGAGTTGGGTATAGTAGCCCACACCTTTAATCCCATCAGTAAGGAGGCAGAGGCAGGTGGATCTCTGTGAGTTCAAGGCCAGCTTGGTCTACCAATCGAGATGCAAGACAGCCAGGGCTGTTACCAAGAGAATCCCTGCCTACAAAAACAACAACAACAACAACAACAAAAACATAAAGAATGTAAGGGAAAGACTAAATAAACAAACAAAAAAGAAATCTCCTGTTTTTAATTGTTTAGCTATTTGGATGACAGTATAGCAATCAATATAGAAACACTATTAGAGGTACATGTTTGATGAAAGCATCAGGAGGAGGAAAGAATGTCTCTTATAACTCCAGTAATCAAATACAGGATGTATATAAGCAAAAGCTAAACACCAAAAAGATATTTGGCAGTTTTGATTATTAAAATATGAAAAGCATTTACACATTTTTAGATGAGATTTCATAAAAATAATTTTTGCTAGCAGAGTTTTAGATATACTCAAATATTAAAACTACCATGGTCTCTGCCTTTCAGAAGTTCTGTCATCTCAGAGGGGAATGAACACAGAAGCTGCCTAATTTTAAAAATTCAGATTTTCTTGAACCAATCTAAGTATTGAAATCACAATATAGACTTGCTTATGCAATGTTAGTACTTTCAATAAAAACATCAGTTTTCTGTTTTCTTCTTAGAGTAAAATGTCCCGTCTTACTTTATAATATAGTTTCCAGTATAAGCAAAAGTACTTCTGCTTATTTCAATCTTGTCATCTTACTTTTACTTTTGCCTCCACAAAAGCAAGTAGAAACCAGATTTTCTGCTGTACTGTATAAATTAAAGACACCTAACAAATCATTTAACAGCATGCTGTGAAAATCTAGCCACAAGCCAAGTGGCAACATAATAGGAAACACATTGGAGCTGTGCTCTCAAGTCCTCTGTGAGGCTGTGCATCTTATTTACATGCAATGTTTCTTCCTACTAACTAAGGAATAAAGCTCTGCATTTTTCTTGACTTGAGACGTTCTTTAAATTCTCTTCTTTACTTTGGTGCTGTATTTTATTTGGGGAGGTTAAAATTGACAGACAAAATATATAAAAAAAAAACTTTAAAAATGGAACATATATTCCTATCAGGGACTCTTCCCAGTACTAACCTGCTCCAAAAAGCATTCCTGATCACACAATAAGACAACCACAGCCCATTTATGGTCAAACCATTAGGATAAGATTGAGTATGACTGAACATTACACTTACCATATTAATCACTGTCCAGGACCAGATGGTTAAAATCCTGTCAACCCAATACTTTAACCAGAGTCAAATATCCTCCAACTACCAAACATCAACCAACCAGGACTACCCTCATTTATATGGCTAGAATTGTACTGTGGGAACCCAAACCTAAAGGAGTCTGGTACCCAAGTGAAAATTTCTTCAGCTCACAAGTAAACACAATCTTAACAGTTGGTTATTCTGCTATTACCCTTGCTCTCTGTAACACTTCAGCTTGATAAATTTGTTTTTCCTTCTTTGATCTGATTTGACTACGTTCTTTCACTGACCATGACTCCAACCCACAATGTAGTTTTCATGTTCCTTTTCTTATTTCATTTTTACTTTTTTGAAGGTTCTTTTTTCTACATGGTCATGAAAGATACAACTTCTAAACATACAGATTCATATTTTTCTGACATATACCAGTCATGATGTTAAAAATGACTTAAAGTTGTAATAGATATTCAATAATCAGTGCCATTTACATCTCAAATAAGGTGGAAACAAAAATTATGCAAAAGAAAATCATCCCTATTTGTGCAGAGACCTTTTGAAATTGCCTGTAAGACATACAAAGTTAGATAAAAGTTTCCTAGACCTTATGAAATTTCAATGTACTTACCATGAAAAGCAGGCACTATTGGCTGGATTGTGACCCTTCTTGATGGTTCAAATGTTAAGAGCACTTGTTATTATTGTGAGGATGAAGTTTTAATTCCTAAAACCCACATAGTGGCTCACAAACACTTGTACCTCCATTTACAGGGTCCTTGACACCTTTTCTTTTCTAGCCTCCATTGGCATTAGGCAAAACCATGGTGCACAGTCATAAGTTCAGGAAAAACATCCATATATGAAAAAAATTTAAATAAAAATGCATATGTTCAAGTCTCAATTTGCAGTGTTGGAGTGTATGGAGACTGAACATTTATTGTAGTAATTAGTATTAAATGATATCATGTGGGTGGAACACCTATCAAATAGCAATTAGTAACCTGATAACAAGACATATCGAAAAATCTACCCTTTCTTCTCAGTCACGATGACAATACATCCTGAAGGTAGCTATCTTCCAACCAGAACAAAAGCCCTCAATAGAATCTCTTTTGGACTCTAGATCATGCTGGAATACTAATTTGTGGTTTGCAGCCTCCACAATTCTTAGAAATACATTTCTGAATTTTCTGAGGTAGATTTTTAAAACTGCATTCATTGCTGACAAATCTGATGACATATTATGCTAATAGTGTCTTAGGTAATAAGTATTCTAAGAATGACTTACCCAGTCATAAATAGGATCAGATGATTAAAGTCTCTCCATTCTTACTATTTTGTTAATTACATACTTTGGAAAAGTGGAATAGATCATACACCTTCTAGCAGAATTTAATTCACAGAGCAGAACAACAGGCATGCAGTTTTCTTCATCAAGTGTGCCATTAATACAAATTTGCTAGTTTTTGTCTGTAGAGAATAGAAAAAAGAAGCAACAACAGGTTAAGTGTGAGGGAGAGTCAAGCTACCCTAAGGTGACTCTGGCTAGAGGTGTTTAAGATGGATCTTCTGTCCATCATTTCAGCATTTCACCATCAGTGCCATTCATGAGTCAAATCTGATTAGATAACCCTGTCTTATAATAAAATGCATAAACTTAACTTTTAACTTGATCCCTATACTGGTGGCTTTTCTGAGTTGTGTGAAAGGTAGTAACAGTTGAGAGTGATTTTGCTGTCTTCTGTGAGTGATTTAATTCACATGCCTTGGTACCTGAATTCACTTATTCTACTTTTGGAATTTCTTAGCCATTTGCAGTATAAAAATTCACTTCCTTGTGGTTTGTTCCCAAATCTTTGCCACTGGAGAATCTTCATCTTCAGAGTTCTGACCTAAAGATATTTTGCTGCTTCAGAATCCAGTGTACCCAGCCTGATGAGATGCCTACCCATTTCTGCACAAAACATTGCCCTTCCTGGGCTTGGGTTGATCCCCTGCTCTTTGTACCATTTCTTTCTGTCATGGATTTTATTTAAACAGTGGGAAGAGAGTCACTGTTTTATTTTATACCCATTCCTCTACTCAGTTCATGAAGCCTAATTTACTTTATCTTAATGAGGTCTACATTTCTTTTGCTGAGGGTCAATTCTGTCAAGATTTAAATGACTGCTTAAATGACTGTCATGTGTTCAGGTGACACTGAATGTCAAAAACACATAACCAAAGGGTCCAAAATGCTTTATCTAAGTATTATCAGTTAAATATACAATTGTAAACATCAGCCTCTTCAGACACCCACAACTAAACACTGAACTGAACTCCTGGAATCCAGTTGCAGAGAGAGGAGTTATGAGAAAAGGTGTTAAGACTAGGCTAGTGAAACCCATAGAAACAGCTGACCTGAACAAGGGAGAGCTCATAGACCCCAGACTGATGGCTAAGAGGCCAGCATGGGACTGATCAAGACCCCCTGAACTTGGGTGTCAGTGAGGAAGCCTTGGCAATCTCTGGGGCCACAGGTAGTAGACTAGTATTTATCCCTGGCACACAAATGGACTTTGGGAACCCATTCCACATAGAGGGATGTGTCTCAGCCTGGACACATGGGGAAGGGCCTAGGCCCCACCTGGGATGATATGACAGATTTTGGAGATTCCCCCATGGAAGGCTTCAATCTCCCTGGGGAGCAAGAGGTGATGGGGTGGGGTTTGGTGTGGTTAATGGGGGATGGGGGTGGAGGGAAGGGAGAGGGAGCTGGGAGCTTTGAAGCAAGCTTGCTAATAATTTCAATAAAAATTTAAGCTTCTTTGCTGACTGCTACAAGTTGTTAGGCTGCAACCTAAAATTTCAGACCAACAAACCTGACCAAACCAAGTGTTATTAAATTACAGTGTAAAATTGATTGGTTAATTAAAGTGAAAAGAAGGTTCAGGAAAGAGGTTTATCAAAGCATGCGCAACAGCTGTGATAGTAACAGTCATGGGTAACAGAAAGGATTTGATGTGGTATATACTAATTATTAGGACCCAAGAAGATGGGGACAGAACTCTGATAGGATCATTCCATGAGAATTCAAGTATTCACCTGAGAAGACCCTGAGATCCCCAGCATACATGGTCAGTTGAAGGTTCAGAAAATCATTTTTTTATAGTAGCTGGGATTAATATATAGAGAACACACAATGTGTCAAATAAAGTTTTTAATACTCAGACTCAGTTGTATTCTTATCATTTTTCAACGATTAGAGAGAAAATCTTGTGTCTATATCCTAAACCAAAATGAAACAATAAAAAACTGAAAATAGAAAAGGAGTTTAGAAGAAATTCAAGAAGAGAAATAAGCAGATCATAAAAAGAAAGTTGCTCTGTCCTTTCACTCTTTATAAAACTCATTTTATGTGGGGACTAATCATGGGATCTGAACTCAGCGGGATCCAACACACACAGAGATGGCCAGAGCCCTGCTCACAGTTCCGCCTCCATCAACCAGACCAGGACCAGGTAGGCCAGGGGCTGTTTCTGGTTCAGGTTCTGCTGCCCTGCTTGGGGACACCTGATGCCAGGGACTGTTCATGGGATCTGAACTCCAGGTGGGGGGGCAACACACCCAGAGACTGGCAAGGCCCAGGTAACAGTCCCATGTACATCCACGAGAAGAGGACAGACATTAGAGTAAAGGAACTGTATGCGTCTACCAGAAGGGAACCTGGTACCCACCAGGAGAGGAAGAGACTCCTGCTACACCCACCAGAAAAAAGGATGGGAAGAAGTCAATATAAAAGCACATTCAACAATATAAAAACCAATAAGACACCACCAGAGACTAGGGACCCTAAACGAGCAAGACCTGAACATCACAATGCAGATGAAGCAGAAGAGAACAACCTTAAAAACATCTTCATGAAAATGATAGAAGGCCTCAAAGAGGATATGAAAAAATCCCTTAAAGAAATGGAAAAAAAATAAACCAAAAAATACAAGATATCATCCAATCTCTCAAGGAAACAGTTCCAGGCCTAAAAGCTGATATAGAAACAATAAAGAAAGCACAATCTGAGGGAATGCTAGAAACAAAAATAGCTGGGTAAACGATCAGGAACTACAGATACAAGAATAACCAACAGAATACAAGAGATGGAAGACAGAATCTGAGGAGTTGAAGATACACTAGGAGAAATAAACTCATCAAACAAAGAAAATCTTAAATCCAACAAATCCCTAACACAAAATATGCAGGAAATATGGGATACCATGAAAAGGCCAAACCTAAGAATAATAGGTATAGAAGAAGGTGAAGAAATCCAACTCAAAGGCACAGAAAACATATTCAACAAAATCATAGAAGAAAACTTTCCCAACCTAAAGAAAGATATGCCAATGAAAGCACAAGAAGCCTACAGAACACCAAATAGACTGGACCAAAAAAAAAAAAGTTCTCCTCACCACATAATAATCAACACTCTAAACATACAGAATAAAGAGAAAATATTAAGAGCAGCAAAAGAAAAAGGTCAAGTAACATATAAAGGCAAGCCCATCAGAAATACACCTGACTTTTCCATGGAAACTCTGAAAGCCAGAAGGTCCTGGATAGATATTCTACCTACACTAAGAGACCTCAGATGCCAGCCCAGAGTACTATACCCAGCAAATCTTTCAACCTACATAGATGGAGAAAACAAGATATTCCATGACAAAACCAGATTTAGACAATGTGTATCCACCAATCCAGCCCTACAGAAAGATGTGGAAGGAAAACTGCTTCTCAAGGAAGGTAACTACAACCAGAAAAATATAGGCAATAGATAATCCCTCTTTACCAACAGCTAAAAGAAAAAAGGGATGGAAACCCACACATAATTTAATCACCACCATCAAATCCAAAACTAACAAGAATGAACATCAATGGTCATTGATAACCCTCAATATTAATGGTCTTAACTTGACCATAAAAAGACTTAGGGTAGCAGACTGGATAAGAAGACAGAATCCATTCTTCTGCTGCATACAAGAAACACACCTCAACTTCAAACTTCGACAGTACCTACGAATTAAAAGTTGGGAAAAGATTTTCCAATCAAATGCACTCAAGGAACAATCACAGTCGGGGGTAGCAATCCTAATTTCCAACAAATTGGACTTTAAACTAAATTCAATCAAAAGAGATGAAGGAGGTCGCTTCCTACTCATCACAGGAGAAATCCAACACAATTAAATCTCACTTCTAAACATTTATGCCCCAAATACAAAGGCATCCATGTTCATAAAAGAAACATTACTAAATTTCAAATCACACGTAAAACCACACACACTTTTATTGGGAGACTTCATCACCCCACTCTCACCACTAGACAGGTACACCAGACAGAATCTTAACAAAGAAACAAAGGAACTAATAGAAGTTATGGCCCAATTGGGCTTAACAGACATCTATATAACATTTCATTCAAACACAAAACAATATACCTTCTTCTCAGCGCCACATGGAACCTTCTCTAAAATCAACCACATACTTGGAAACATAGCAAACCTCGACAGGTGCAAGAAAATTAAAATAACCCCCCTGAATCTCATCAAACCACCATGCTTTAGTGTTAGAAGTCAACAACAGGAATTGCACACAACCTACAAACTCATGGAAATTGAATAATGCCCAATTGCACAATTCCAGGGTCAAGGAAGAAATTAAAGACTTCCTAAAATTCAATGAGAATCTGGTCACAACATACCCAAACTTATGGGACACTTTGAAAGCAGTGGTAAGAGGAAAGTTCATAGTGCGAAGTGCCCACATGAAGAAACAGGAGAATAATCACACTAGATAATTAACAACACAACTGAACGCTCTAGAAAACAAAGAAGCCAATACACCTTGGAGGAGCAAATGCCAGGAAATAATCAAATTGAAGACTGAAAACAACAAAGTGGAAACTAGGAGAACAATACAAAGGATCAATATAAGGAAGAGATGGTTCTTGAGAAAATCAACAAGATAGACAAACCTTTATCCAAACTTACCAAACTGCAGAGAGCAAACATGCAAATTAATAAAATCAGGAATGTAAAGGGGTACATAACAACAGATACAGAGCAAATCCAGAGAATCTTCAGGTTCTACGTTGAAAACCTATATTCCTCAAAATTCAAATATATAAAGGAAATGGACAATTTTCTGGATAGATTTCACTTACCAAAATTAAATCAAGAATAGATAAACAACTTGAATTGACATATAACCCCCAATGAAATAGAAGCAGTCATCAAAAGTCTACCAACCAAAAAAAGCCCATGGCTAGATGGCTTCAGTGCAGAATTCTACCAAAAATTCAAGGAACGGCTAATACCAATTCTCCTCAAAGTATTCCACACAATAGAAGCAGAAGGGCCATTGCCAAACTCTTTTTATGAGGTTTCAATAACCTTGATACCCAAGCCACACAAAAACACAACTAAGAAAGAGAACTATGAACCAATATCCCTCATGAACATTGATGCAAAAATGCTCAACAAAATACTGGCAAATCAAATCCAAGAACACGTCAGAGAAATCATTCACCATGATCAAATCGGCTTCATCCAAGGGATGCAAAGATGTTTCAACATACTAAAATCCATCAACGTAATCCACCATATAAACAGACTGAGGAAAAAAACACATGATCATCTCACTAGTTGCTGAAAAAGCCTTTGACAAAATCCAATGCCCCTTCATGATAATGGTCTTGGACAGATCAGGGATAACAGGAAAATACCTTAACACAATAAAAGCAATATATAGCAAGCTAACAGCTAGCATCAAATTAAACGGAGAGAAACTCAACTCAATTCCTCTAAAATTGGGGACAAGACAAGGCTGTCCACTCTCTCCATTCCTCTTCAATATTGTCCTTGAAGTTCTAGCTAGAACAATAAGACAACAAAAGATGTTCAAGGGGATACAAATCAGAAAGGAAGAAATCAAACGCTCACTATTTGCAGATGATATGTCACTATTTGCAGATGATATGATAGTCTACATAAGTGAACCTAAAAACTCTACCAGAGAACTCCTATAGCTGATGAACACCTTCAGCAAAGTGGCAGGATACAAGATTAACTGAAAAATATCTATAGCCCTACTATGTACAGATGATACACTCCTGGATTAAGAAATCAGAGAAAGCTCACACTTTACAATTGCCCCAAGCAACATAAAATCCCTTGGGGTAATGCTAACCAAAAAAAGGGGGGGAACCTGTACCAGAAGAATTTTGAAACCATAGAGAAAGAAATTAAAGAAGATACCAGAAAATGGAAGGATCTCCAATGTTCTTGGAAAATTAGGATCAACATACTAAAAATGGCAATCTTGCCAAAAGCAATCTACAGATTCAATGCAGTCCCCATCAAAATCCCAGCACAATTCTTCACAGACCTTGAAAGAAGAATTCTCAACATTATATGGAAAAACAAAAGACCCAGGATAGCCAAAACAACCATGTAAAATAAAGGAACTTCTGTAGAAATAACCTTCCCTGACTTCAAGCTCTAATACAGAGCTATTGTCCTGAAAACAGTTTGGTATTGGCACAAAAATAGACAGGTAGACCAATGGCATAGAGTTGAAAACACTGATATTAACACACACACCTACTAACACCTGATTTTTGACAAAGAAGCAAAATTTATATGATGGAATAAAAAAAGCATCTTCAACAAATGGTGCTGGCATAACTGGTTGCAGACATCTAGAAGACTGCAGATAGATACATGTCTATCACCATTCACAAAACTTAAGTCCAAATGGATCAAAGACCTCAACATAAATCCGGCCAAACTGAACCTATTAGAAGACAAATTGGGAAAGACCCTTGAATTAATTGGTACAGGAGACTGCTTCCTGAACATAACACCAGTAGCACAGACATTGAGATCAACAATTGATAAATGTAGATAAATGACCTGAAACTAGGACACAGTCAGCAAGAAAACACAGCAGCCCACAGACTTGGAAAAGATATGCACCAACCCCACATCTAAGAGACAGCTGATCTCCAAAATATACAAAGAACTCAAGAAGCTAGTCTCCAAAACACCAAACAATCCAATTAAAAAGTGGGGTACAGAATTAAATAGATAACTGTCAATAGAGGAGTCTAAAATGGCTGAAAGACACATAAGAGAGTGTTCAACATCCTTAGCCACCAGGGAAATGCAAATCCAAGCAACTCTGAGATACCTACCATCTTACTCCTGTCAGATTGGCTAAAATCAAAAACACCAATGACAGTTTATGCTGGAGAGGTTGTGAAGACAGGAGAATATACCTTCATTGCTGGTGGGAGTGCCAACGTGTACAACCACTTTGGAAATCAGTATGCCGACTCCCCAGGAAAACGGGAAGCAGTCTACCACAAGATCCAGCAATTCTGCTCTTAGGCATATACACAAAAGAAGCACATTCATAGAGCAAGGACACCTGTTCAACAATATTCGTAGCAGCACTAAATATGATAGCCAGAACCTGGAAGCAACCTAGATGCTCCTCAACTGAAGAATGCATAGAGAAAATATTGTACATTTACACAATGGAGTACTACTCAGCAGACAACAACAAAAAAAATGGAATCTTGAAACTTGCAGGAAAATGGATGGAACTAGAAGAAACCATTCTGAGTGAGATATCCCAATCACAGAAATACAAACATATGATGTTTTCACACATATGTGGACTTTAGACATAGAGTAAAGGATTACCAGTCTAATAACAGAGAGGCTAGTATACATGGAAGACCCTAAGAGAGACATACAGGGTCCTCTGGAGAAGGGGGAAAGGACAAGATCTCTTGAGCAAATTGGGAGCATGGGAGAAGTGGGGAGAGAGGTAGGATAATGAGAACAGAAGAGGAGGGGTGAGCAGAAGAGGACATGAGGGAGCAGAATGTTTGAGTCAGGGGAAGAATGGAAAAAAACAAGAAAGGAGATACAATAATAGAGGGAGACATTTTAGGGTTACAGAGAAATCAGGCATTAGGGAAATGTCTGGAGGTCTACAGAGATGACACCTACTAACAATCTAAGCAACAGAGGAGAGGCTACCTTGAATGCCTTCCCCTGATAATGAGATTGATGTCTGATTTATATGACATACTATAGCCTTCATCCAGTAGCTGGTGGAAGTAGAAGAAGACAAGCACAACTAATCCCTGAACTAAACTGGAATCGAGTTGCAGAAAAGAACTACGAGTGATGAGCATGCTGGTGAAACCCACAGAAACAGCTGACCTGTACAATGGGGAGCGCTTGGTCCCCAGACTGATAGCTGAGAAACCAGAATGGGACTGATCCAGACGTGGGTTTCAGTGAGGAGACCTCGGAAATCTATGGGACCTCCTGTAATAGATCAGTACTTATCCCTAGCATAGGTGTGGATTTTGTGAGCCCATTCCACATAGAGGGATACTTCCTGAACCAAGACACACAGGAGTGATCCTAGGCCCTATCCCAAACGATACAATAGTTTCTGATGACCCCCTATGGAAGGCTCCACCCTCCTGGGGGAGCAAAATGGATATGTGATAGGTAGGGTTTTTGTTGTGGGAGGATGGTAGGGGAGGAGTTCCAGCAGAGGGAACTGGGATTGACATGTAAAAACAATCTTGTTTCTAATTTAAATAAATATCTATAAAAAATCCAAAAAACTCATTTATATCCATAATTTTAAAAATGTTTTGGAATTTATTTAATTTCACAAAAAAGTAAAAACAAAATAATGAGCAAGATAATGGAAGAGAGGAAAGAAGACAGCAAGAAATACCATGGCATTCATAGGGACAATGATACCAGGACACTTGAAATTTCTACAAAGCTTGAATGCATCTAAATAACTCACAAGAAAAAGAAAACCACCAAAATAGAAAGGGATAATACACCCTAGGAATAATGGTGATCAAAACTAAAAATAATATTAGAAATTGAGAAATTATTTATAAAATAGACTAAAATGAATGAATATATAGACGCTTGTTTCTGAGGTGAAATTAATATACATTGAGGAAGTTGAGGAATTGAGAAAAGTAATTATGCAGATTAATCAAAATTATTTAAGCATATTTATAATCTCATTTCTGTCTTACAAGTTGATATCTAATATTTAATTATTGGGGGTGATAGTTGGGAGCTTACTACAGTCATTTAAGTAAGAGCCAAAGGATGAGATAGCCATATTGAAGAAAGGTAGAATTTTACTGTCTCTTGATGGTTTGTGTGATCAGTGGGTGCATGAGTCAACAAACTGTTGAGGAATGCAACTAACAGAATGAATATTGCAAAATGATATTTATGAGGCTAGTATATATTATATTATACAGGATACATAGGACAACACTGTCAATTTGCTTGAGAGGCTACAAAGCTGTTCATCGCACTAGGCTAGATGTTTCAACATTATCATTCTGATGCTGAAGGCTTTTAGAATTCCAGGAGAGCTGTTGGTCTTCAGTCCACACTGGAAGTTCACAGAAATTGTGCTCTGAGGTTGGCAAAGGAGAGAAATAGCAACAATACAAGAGATGTAAAAAGCAACAAGAAAAGATGGGCAAGTAAAAAGCGTTGCTTTTGCCTTGCACCTTTATACATGTTTCTCAGCATTTGTGCCTCTGTACTCCTTCAGGGAAATATCTTCACAGACCTACCCAAATGCGTGTCTCTTAAGTGATCCCATTTTCAATCAAGTAGCCAATAAATATTAACCACTTAACTTAATTATTTTTCTATTCCAGTGAGAAGACACTGTGACCAAGACAGCGTGTGAAAGAAATAATTTATTTGGTGCCTACAGTTTCAGAGTACATGGCCATCATAGCAGAGAGAAAAGCAGCTGGCAGGCAGGTGTGGCCCTACAGCACTAACTGAGAGCTCACATGTTAAGACACAGACACGACTCAGAAAGACACACTGGGAATCTTACACGTCTTTGAAAATCTCAAATCCTAACCCCCTCTATAAAGTCCAACGCGTAATCCTTTCTAAACAACTCCAACAATGGGGGACCGAGCATTCAAATATGTAAGCCTATGGGAGCTACTCTCATTCAAACCATATTACAATATGTTTTGATGATTTCTAGATGTAGTACAGAAAACAAAGCAAAACTTAAAGGCAACCCCAAGATCCTGTACTGTAACAAGAATTCCTGACATCATAAGCATTCTGAGTTGGATTTTTTCTCTTTTGGCTTTTCTAGACAGGGTTTCTTTGTGTTATCTGGCTATCATCAAACTCTCCGGGTTGAACAGACTGTCCTATAAGCCAGAGACCAACCTCTCCTTTCCTCCCTAGTTCTGGGAGTAAAGTGTGCACCACCTATCACCTGGCAATGTGTTAGAATTTTGAAGGAGAAATCATGATAACTTTTGTTTATTCTAATTATTGATCATTGTAATGATTGTTAATCATTTGTAAAATATATTCATTTAAAAACAGTGCTCTTCTCAACTGCTACATTTCATGAAAATTGTAGTCTGTCTTTCAATGTGATTCTTTAATGTCAGAGACCTTGTCAAAATAAGGTCAAGGTTTCACACCATACAACACCTTTCTAAGTGTGTGTCACTGTCAGCTCCATCTGAGTTGCAAAAATAGCACCTCTTCAATTTAGGTGTGATAGTTTCCCTGCAGGTTTCAATTCATGTATGTGTGTCTGTGTTACATACACACGAATAAGACAGACTTCTGCAAAATTATTCTTGTGGGTATAAATATGTGAATTCTAGATATAAACCATTGAATGTTTTATAATAAATTCTAATATATTTACATCAAATTTTCTTCTAAAAACTGAAATTAAACACATTTGATGGAAATTTTTGAAACATTAAAACATTTACTTAACCATAAAATCCTTTTGACTTTTTCTTAATTTCAATTTGTGATTTCACTCAAAATGAACACTGATTCTGATTAAGGTCAATTTTTAGAAGAATGTTTTTATCCAAATTTCAAAAAAAAAAAAAAAGTGAGAAAAGAGCTACCAGGAATAGAATCATTGAAAGAGCTCATTCAGGAAGCTATTCCATTTTCACAGTGACAATTGTTGGTAAGAGATAAAGAATGTATACTTTTTTTTTGGTTTTTGAGACAGGGTTTCTCTGTGTAGCTTTGGAGCCTATCCTGGCACTCGCTCTGGAGACCAGGCTGGCCTCAAACTGACAGAGATCTGCCTGCCTCTACCTCCTGAGTGCTGGTATTACAGGCGTGTGCCACCAACGCCTGGCGCGAATGTATACTTCCTAATAAATTTATTTGCTAGCAAAACTTTTAAATAATTATTTCTTTTAATCTTGGTTAATACATTGCTCCTTCAATGTTTTATCAATCCCATATACTGTGAGATATTTGTACACTGTGTGAAGATATATTGCTGTGATTGGCTTAATAAAAAGCTGTTGCAGAGAGGGACGAGTAATGAGCAAAGGGGTCAAGACCAGGCTACAGAAACCCACAGCAACAGCTGACCTGAAAAGGGGGAGCTCATGGACCCCAGACTGATAGCTGGGAAACCAGCATAGGACTGATCCAGCACCCCTGAATGTGGGTGTCATTGACTAGGACTCGGAAATCTATGGGGCCTCTGGCAGTGGATCAGTATTTATCCCTAGCATATAAATGGACTTTAGGAGCCCATTCCACACAGAGGGATACTCTCTCAGACTAGACACATGGAAGAGGGTCTGGGCCCTGCTCCAGAGGATATGACAGACACTGAAGATCTCCGTGGAAGGCCACATCCTCCCTTGGGAGCAGAAAGGATATGGGATAGGGTGTTAGTGGAATGGGGCAGTGGAGGAGGGCAGTGAGAAGGCACTGGGATTGACACGTAAAACAATCTTGTTTCTAATTTAAATAAAAAATGGGAAAAAAACAGCTGAAGAGGAGGAGGTATAGGTGGGACTTCTGAGCAGAGAATGACTGAAGGAGAAGATAATCAAGGTGGAAAACGGACAATATAGACTTATAGATCGAGTCAGACACACAAAATGAGTGAGAAGGAAAGCAATATGGTAAAAATGTTTCAATTATAGGAGCTAGTGGAACAAGCCTAAGCTAAGACTGAGCTTTTATAATTACTAATAAATCTCCATGTCACTATTTGTAAGATGGCGAATCAAGAAAATTCTGATTAATTACACATGGAGTTCAATGTGGAGTCATGTATATCCACATAATACCTGAGAAATCTTAAAAGGCAAGTGGCTGCTTGGTGTGGCTTCCTGGCAAATTTGGTCTCTCAGGTAGCCTAGGCATACAGAGGAATGACATTTTCAAGAAGCCCTGCTGTGAAGCTGAGCACTTGAGCAACCAACACTGGGTACAAACACCTGCTGCAGGCATATACAACATTCCCAGAGCACGTAAAATAGGCAGTGGACTAGTACCTACCAGCATGAGTGTAGGCTCTCACAGAACCAAAGGAGACATAGACAGCTGCCTGAGCCCTGCAGTAGTAGCCTAGTACTTCAAGATTTGGCTTGTGTGGACATAAGAGGCTGCAGATGTGCAGAAAGTCAGATCCAGAACAAGAAAACTTCTGAACAGATACAATATACTTTAAAATGTGCTTAGTACCCTGACAGTGGTGGCACATACCTTTAATCCCAGAACTTGGCAGGCAGTGGATCTCTGTGAGTTCTACAAAGTACTACAAAGCAAGTTCCAGGACAGGCTCCAAAACTACACAGAGAAACCTTTTCCCCAAACCAAAACAAACAAACAAACAAACAAACAAACAAAAAAGTGCTTAGAAGCTGAAGAAAGCTCACTATGGAAACAAACTGCTCTTGAGGGTAGGCTGCATGCCCAGCAGTGGAAGGCAACAGAAAAAGAACTCAAGGGCATCATTGGTGGTTCCTTGTCCCATAATTTTGTACCAGCTCACTTTTTAATCTTATTTTTCAATTTTTAAGTTTTATGTTATTTACAGTTTTTCTTATTTCTTGTGCTATGTGTCCTTTGTCTATACATTATAACTTTCAGTTCAGTGTTTTCTGGGATTCCTGAGTGTATGAAATGAGTGGCTATATCTCTCTCCTGTGCTTTTTCTTGTTCTCCTTTTCTTTTATTTGTTTTTCCTATTCCTATATGACAGATTTCATTTTGTCATATTTTATTTTATATTAATTATTGCTTAGAAACCTACTTTTTTCCTATGGAGACACAAAGTAAGTAAATCTTTATAGGATGGGAGGGTGGGAGGACCTGGGAGGAGTACAGGGAGAGGACACAATAATCAGAATATATTATGTGAGAAAAAAAAAACTACTTTCAGGTCCTGAAATAGTAACAAAAAATTAAAACAACAAGAAATCCTTCTGTCAACTTTCATAATGGCCTATTTATTCTACATTTCTAAAAAGCATCTGAAGTTCTCTAATCATTGCCCTAAACTGTCAGTCACTTTGGATTCCAGAAACAGCAGAGCTCAGTTTACAGATTGTCTCATAATGAGATCACCCCATGATGAGATCACCCCCAGGGCAGAAGTAATCTTAGAATACAGCTGTTCTCAAATCTTAAGGACTTTTCACATTTTTGCAGAACTGGAGTGTGGCACTGATCAACTAGACCACACCTATGTCAAGACTGAATTTTTTTTTTTTTTTTGGTTTTTCCAGACAGGGTTTCTCTGTATAGCTTTGGAGTCTATCCTGGCACTCGCTCTGGAGACCAGGCTGGCCTTGAACTCACAAAGATTCGCCTGCCTCTGCCTCCAGAGTGCTGGGATTAAAGGCAAATGCATGCGCTAGCAACGCCCAGCTATTTTGTAATTTTAACAAAGGAAATGTTAAGGGCTTGCTGTGAATGTATATCAGAACAATTATTTAATGTTAATGTAGTCACTAAAATAGATAAGAAAAACAAGATGGAAAAACAGCAGAGACAACTGCAATATTTCATCTTAGCCATGAGTTAGGAAATGGTAGTAACATCCACCAATCTTAAAAATATCAGCTGTAAGACTAATTTTCCCCATCTCAATTTCTCTCACTTCCTTTTCTCACCCAAACATGAGAATTAGAAGAATGGTCTTCGAAAATATCTTGAAAAGTCCATAACATCAGATTTCCTGTTGCTCACTTAACCATTGTCAATGTTACATTTCTTCAAACACACCCACCAGTATGGCTCCACAGATAAAGATACACTGGCTGCAGCATGATGAATTGTATTCAATAAGCTCCTAAAATTACCTGAGAAAAAGAGAAATAGAAAAATTAAAGGTAGTCAGGCATCGGTTGCACGCCTTTAATCCCAGACTCAGGAGACGGATCTCTGTGATTTCGAGGCCAGCATGGTCTCCAGAGCAAGTGCCAGGATAGGCTCCAAAGCTACACAGAGAAACCCTGTCTTGAAAAACCAAAATAAAAAGAAAGAAAAATAAAAATTAAAGATAGATATTATATACTCTTTAAATGTCTGATGTATATTGAGATTTATAGAATTTATACTAAATGAAAGTAACATGTCCTTATAGAATATCATATATGTGGTACACTTTAGGAACTATAATGGAAGAGAAAGGGAGCTGTGCCAGAAAATAGAAAACCTTGTTTTTCCCTTCAAGGAATTGCTAAGCACTTGGAAGCTATCATTTCAGGCAATGCAGACGTGCCCTAAAAGCCAGCATTTTTAACTATGATTCTCAAACAATAAAAATTAAGCTGGGAGCCAGATGACTTAGCTGATGACTTCGGACTCAAGGCCCGATCTCCTTGAAAGCGATCTTGTCCTTTATCCATTAAGGCAAACATTGAGGAAGAAAAATCCATCATCCTATCCTAATGGACACTGAATATAGAAAATCAAAACTAGTCCATCATAGATTTCACAGCTTACAGCATCCTTTCTTCCAAAATGAAATTGTTTGGTTTAAATAATCATTTTAATGAGATTATTTGAAAAATTTTTGTATTTCATCTCAAGGGCCATAAGCAAAGTCATTCATATAAAACATAAATCTAAGCTGTAATGCATAAAAGATAAACTATTTTAAAGACATGATTATATTATTGAGAACTTGTACTCATGCCCAGACATGAACATACTGAGAATATTTTACCAATTGAGGAAAACGAGACAGCATTCACTAAAGTTTTCAATGCCAGTTTAGATGATTGGCAATTTCCCTAATTAATAAAAGAAAAAAATGTGATTCTTTTAAGACCTCATATGTCACTGAGTCCTTCATTATTATGCTAAGGTCATTGCGGCTGATGATGTTGGATGGGAAGCATCTGGTACTTTTGGGTGAAGTCTTCTGAATTTCCATAATAACACATGAATCAAATCTCAGGCACTATTATGTGGGTATACTTACTGAATGAATTACAGAATGGCAATTAGTATGGTTGTTCTTTATATATCTAATTATATTAGATTTATAAGAAATTCAGTTTTCCAAATATGTAAAAGCATTCAAAGAATAAGGGGGAAATTGTAAATTCTTGATCACCATGGTGATGATGGCAAGAATTCAAAAGCAAGAGGCTAGAGAGCTGGCTCGGCAGTTAGGAGCACTTTCTGCTCTTGCACAGGAGTTTGGGTCAGTTCTCAGTACTTGCATAATCATTCATACCCTTCTTTAATTTCTGTTCCCAATAATGCAATGCCTTCTTCTCATCTTCACAGGAAATGTATGCATATGGTCCACATATATGCATACCAGCAGAATGGTAATACATATATTATTTTTAACCTTTAAAAATAAAGGAATAGAGGAAGGATGGAAGGAATGAAGGAGGAGAGAGAGGGAGGGAGAAAGAGAAGATAGATGGAAGGAAGAAATGATGGATGGAAGGAAGGAAGGAAGGAAGGAAGGAAGGAAGGAAGGAAGGAAGGGAAGACAAGGCAGAGGCAAGGTGATCTTGAATGTTCTGTCTCAGTCTTGGTCCACAATAGAGTAAAAATGCTTCAACATGTGGACATGAATGTAGTAAACTATAGACATTTTCAAGTGATGGCTATGAAGATGGCTCAATGAGTGATGGTACCTGCTAGCAAGCCTGAAAACCTGAATTTGATCTACTAGATTCACATGTTGGAAGAAGAAAACTGTTTCTGACAGGCTGTTATCTGACTTCTTCATATATTGTGTATCCCATGTAGCTCTCCACTACACACACACACACACACACACACACACACACACACACAGAGAGAGAGAGAGAGAGAGAGAGAGAGAGAGAGAGAGAGACCATAAATAAATGTAATAAAAATTGAACTCTGAAAAGTAGTCCAATGTGTAATTACTTACTATGTACACACAATATGAAAAACTGAATGGACCTCTGTGTCCTGACCTACCTTGGCTTCTCATGCCCCAATATACTCATGTGTTGATTTGCTTGTATTAAGATGAACCAGTTAACATAGCATGTGGAAATGAAAAGAATATTTTGAGGGTGTCTATGAAAATTAATAGTTATAAATAAATGAAACTACAAATTACATGTAAGATTTTTCAAATTATTTCTTAAATTTTATCCTTGTTACTAATGCAATTTTCTCTACAATAGTAAATAATCATGAGAAATTCATGGTTGTGTCTTTACTAATTACATAAGATATAAAAATATTTACTGTAAATAATCCACTAATTACATGTAGAGCATAGTAGTGGTAGATAAGAGACTAAGTTAGAATTGTTACCATAATAGACAAGGGAAAATAAGTCATTAATGGTATAACAGGAAGAGAATTAATGCATTTTGGATTAAGGATAGAGTCTTATGGACATTTATAGAAGTGATTAACTCTCAAAGTGATAAATTTTTAGGATTACACATTAATTTGAAAGACTGAAATTAATTAATACTGAAATTAATTTGCTAAATTCTTTCAACTACTTATGAAATAAACTCTTCATAAACATTTCTTCTTTACTTGTCACTAATTTATTTAGATAAAATCATGAGTTTATAACAATAATACAACAAAGACACAAATTATTTCAACTATGTTCTCAGTAATTGGAAGCAATAGCTACAATTATTAATTGCTCAATAAAAATATAACATTTGATGTATATTATCAAATGTAAGACTCATTTGGCAAAGCCAAATGAGGGAGCATAGGTTGAGAGTTAAAATCCAAAATACAGCTAATATTAGTAAACCTGTCTAAGACAAATAACAGTATTTCATTTGATGCCTCTAATAACTCAGACATAGGAAGGATATGAAATTAAGTTTAATAAAATGTACAGTGAGTGTTTTTCTATCCTATATCATATATATTTTTAGAGAGATCACTTTTATGGGCCATAATTTGTGTTTAGACATAAACATTTGTGACATGAAGTTGGAGATGGCAAAAATTACTCACTTTATTTCATAGACAAATATACTGCATAATAACAAGCAACTTTCCCATAAACTTTAACATCACAAAACAAATATGTTCTCTCCTTCCTCAAAATAGACTCATCTTTTATTTAACAAAACAAAAATAACACATAATTTTTCTTATAATTTAATATCATTGAATATTAGTAGCCATGGTAGCTAAAATCTGTAAGATTCCTGCCTTGACCTCTGGGATCTTTAGAGTTAGAACTA
The DNA here is from genome assembly GCF_003668045.3 of Cricetulus griseus. Lineage (NCBI taxonomy): Eukaryota > Metazoa > Chordata > Mammalia > Rodentia > Cricetidae > Cricetulus > Cricetulus griseus. The sequence goes on along the minus strand of NC_048595.1, from coordinate 135,329,158 downwards.
TAAATACAATCCTAAAGTGCTTTTCTGATTAAGGCACACTTTGGTCTTTGGGAAATTTATTAGCTTGCTGCAATTGCATACCATAACATCCTCCCAGGTGATGGAAAGTTTAACATATTGCATAGTTAACAGAATACAAACATTACTGAAGCCTGATAATATTTATACTTATGATTAAATAATAGCTACTGTTCATCTAAATTAAGTAGCAAATAACTAAAAATATAGGATAACACAAAATAATTTAATTTTTCACAAAATTTTTTCTCCCCATCATCTCCACTTGTCTGAGCTACTTTCCTCAAAATGTTGTCCTGTATTACCTGTCCAATTGTGTGATTTTTAGCCACACTCTTAATAGCTACAGGGTTTTAAGTTTAGAAAATTTTCCTATGCTTATCAAATTTATTTTAGACAATGAACTTCTTGGAAGTAGATTCACAACACCAAGCAAACCAGAAACTAATTCTATCACTAAGGTTATTTATAATCTGGCAAGAGAATCAATCAAAAGGAAACATAAATTAGCCATTTTAATGTATAAGAGGTGATGAGTGTTATAAAGTAGACCAAAGCCTGCAGGAGAATGAGGATGTGTGGGAGGTGAACCTCTATTTTTAACATGGTAGTGACCCATAGAATTAAAGAAATTATATAAGTCAAAGCTATAATAATGCCAAGAACAAACTGTTGGATGAAGATTGTGGTTTCATAGATGAGTAATTGTTGGTTTGTCTCATGAATTGCAAAACTAGGAGAGAGTTTAATCATACAATGTGGCCAGTACTCCTAATATCTCAGTCTTCTTAGAACTTCTTTACCAACTGTATACAGAACATTTTAAATGAATACAAAGGGCACTGTGGTGGTTTGAAGAGGGATGGGGCCTATAAATCATGTGTCTGAATGCTTGCCCATAAGGAGTGGCACTATTAGGAGCTATAACCTTGTTAAAGTAGATGTGGCTTTGTTGAGGAGGTGTGGCCTTATTGGAGGAAATATGTCATTGTAGGGGAAGGCTTTGAGGTTGCCTGTGTTCAAGATATGCCCAGTGTAGCTCACAGTCTCCTCCCAATGCCTGCAGATCGAGATATAAAATCTTAGCTCTTTTTCTAACACCATGTCTTGTCAGCAAGTGACCATGTTTCTTCCAATGGTAATAATGGACTAAACCTCTGGAACTATAAATTGCCCAGTAAAATATTTTCCTTTATAAGAATTGCTAAGGCCATGCTCTCTCTTCACAGAAAGAAAATCCCAAGACTGACACCTTCAAACAATAGAGCATTATTTACCCAGATTAATGAAAGAAATCATGCAAATTTTGAACAAAATGGATAAGGCTGTAAGATATTATATTAAATGAAATAAGTAACATACAAAAAGTCAAATGCTATGCTATTATTCTTGAATGGAATCATATATCTTGATGTACTATAAGGAATTAATGTTTATCAGGGGCTATGGATTTGGATAGAAGAGAATAGGGATATGTTGAGTGTCTTGGGTTTTGTTGTTGCTTTGGGTGTTTGTTTTTTTTATTGTGTTAAAACAAAATGACTAAAAGCAACTTGAGGGGGAAAGGGATTAGTTAGCTTGTATGGTCAGTTCATATTCAATAATAAAGATAAGTCAGAGCAGAAACTCAAGGCAGGAACCTGGAGGCAGGTATTGAAGCAGAAGCCATGGAGTATTTCTGTATAATGGCTTGCTTTCCATGGCTTTCTCAGCTTGTTTCCTTGTACATCCCAGTCTGCCTGTTTAGGATGTCACTGTCCCAAGTGACATCAATTACTAATCAAGAAAATTGCCTCCAATACACTGTGCTGGAGACTGGCTGTAAGCCAGTGTATTGGAGGCATGTTTTTCAAGTGATATTCCCTCTTCCTACATGTCTCTAGCTGTGTCATGTTGACAAAACATTAACCAAACATTAGGGAAATATAAAAGGAATAAATAAGATGTGTTTTGATAAAAGTAGTAGCTTTTCACTTGGCTCTGAAATTGTTGGATAAATTACTAAAATATAGTAAAATTTTGAAAGTTGTGCTTTCATATTGTTTCTTGCTTCTTTGTTTTATTAAACTCTGAGTCATGCTCTCTTTACAGAACCATTAATTACTTAAGGGATAGTCAACTAAACTGGTGAACTTTTACTTTATGACTGACAGTGTCATGAATAGATATTAGCTACCAACTTGTACAAAATCCTGCTTTAAATGGCTAAATTAGTCCCTAGTAGTTCCAGTGAGTGTCCTAAAACTGAAGGAGGCAATATGCTTTAAATTCTGTTTTTGTCTTGAGCTTTCTCTGAGTCATTCTCTCCTGTACTAAAGCTCATATTTAAGGAATAAGAATTCTGGTAGAAGAACACTATTAAAACAGAACTATTCTCCAGAGAGCAGGAAATTTCTCATCTCAGCAATAATTAACATGACTAACTCTAGAATAATGAACAAGGAGACAAGAGGAGACAAAGGGAACCATCACCTGATGAAACATGTTAGACTATACATGTTTTTTCTAAGCCTCTCCTTGATTCATATGCTACATAGCTTGGGGCTGTAACACTTATATAAAGTTGATAGTACTTTCTTGAAGATTCTGGTTCTCTGGTTTCTTCTGCCTGCTGTAACTGCCTACTTAATGCTTTTATGTATTCTTTAAATACCCTGATTTATAATCTTTTTTCTGTTACCCCCCCAATTTAGAAATCTGTTTCCACCTTGAAACAAAGAACACAGGTTAATTTGTTTTCCTGGGACTTGGTTACTCACATTTTGGCTACAGAATAAGCTATTTCTTATTCCTTTTGAGGTGTGTTTACTTTTGTGTTGAACATTCTTTTCCCAAATGTAAAACCATACTTTTTTAGGAAACTTACACATGTTTTAGACAAATAAAACATACTTTAATTCCTTGTTCAACTCCCAGTACCCATAGTTTCACCTTATCTTCTATAATCCCATGCAACCAGAATGTCCCTATGGCCCTAGTTACCAGAGCCACTTGATGGAGAATTGAGTCAGGCACAACATCCCAAGCCTTACCATGGTGCTATTGTTAGCTGCTGGGAGAGGGAGAGACAGTTTTCTCTACAAATATAGCTCCTAGTAATTTGACCACACTCCAGTGGAAGGCCACACATCCAAGTATATTTGGACAGAATCCATTGATATTTTTTTACGTCAAAATTTGGAAGGGATAGAGAGGAGGGAAGAGTTTGGGCAATGAATGAATATGATCAAAACTGTGCAAAACTTTAAAAGAAAATAATGAAAGTTTTTTAAAGAAAACAATTTCTTTAGCCACACTTTAAGATTACCCCAGAAACCACCAAAATTTTGTATATTGCTATATATACTCACTTAAATGTGAGACTCTTCCTTTACAAGCCAATACCCACACTTAGCATATATACTGTACTTTTCCCTACATATCTCTTTTTTGTGACTCTTCAATTTTTTTTCTTTTTCCCAAAACCCATGATACAAATCTTTTCATAGCACTCTAATAAAACACTAATGAGAAGGCAATAAACAAGGAAAATGAAATTCCAGGGTAGAAATGATGCTTGCAATATTCTCATCGGCATGATAATTCTGGAAGAAAGCTGAATTTGACTAACTTAAGAACAAGTACACACACACACACACACACACACACACACACACACACACACAAACTAACCTTGTGAAACCATAGCAAGTGTTTCTTGAAAACTGTCCTTTGTTCTCCCTGCTTTCTGCATCAAGCCTCACAGAGTCCTTTTGGTTGTGCAGAAGACTTTCCTCAGGCTGTGGTCAGCTGGTTTTAGGGGAAAAAATGTCCTTTTTGAAATTCTTACCAGTGAAGACAACAGGCAATAGCAGCCTTAGATGACCAAGACAAGAGTCAGGCCCACTTAGGACCTACTGGCCTTTTTCTTCCTCGTGTTTTCTCCCACTGAAGTTCTCCATGCCCTTGTGTTGGAGACTTTAGACATTGCCAGTCTCCCTGTTGTTCCTTAGGGCAGGGTGGCTTTGAATAAACATACTTCCTGCCAACCAATTCTGTCTCCAGTGTCCAGGGTGGACATTGGATTCCAGAAAAATAAAGATGTTGCTAATAGGTATTGTTTTAAATGTTTTCTCACTCATTTTGCTTTTGATTCTTTTGGGGGACCACCACCTAGCTCCCAAACGAATCAGACTTAAAGGCTTATTCTTATTTATGAATGTCTGGCCTTAATTTGGCTTGTTTCTAGCCAGCTTTTCTTATCTTAAATTATCCCATCTACCTTTTGCCTCTAGGCTTTGCCTGTTCTCTTCCTTTTGTAAATCTTAATCTTACTCCCTGGATTGCTGTGTAGCTGGATGGCTGGGTATCCGGCCCCTGATTTGTTCCTTTCCCTCTTCTCTTATTGCTCCTCTTCTTCCTCAATTCTCTTATTTATACTCTCTACCTGCCAGCCCCATATATTCTTGCTCCTGCCTCGCTATTGGCTGTTCATCTCTTTATTAGGACCACCAGGTATTTTAGGCAAAGAACCAGAGTTTCACAGACTTAAACAAATTCAGCATAAACAAATGTCACACACTTAATATTGTTCCACAAATTGGTCTGAATATGGTGATCATTTCATAATTGCATATTTAAATTTTTTGTTGCTGACACCTCAATGAAGTGTAAGCAGAATCCTAAAGCAGGTATAAAGACTAGGGTGGGACATTGGGAAGTGTACATAATGACCAAAGAAGGGACTGGGCAACTTGAACTGGCTGAAATGATCCATATCTTGACTCTGAAGGGTAAGCGGCAATGTTCAATGCCAAAATTCACATGTTCATTTAAAAGAGTTTATTTTACTGCATGCAAATTATACGTCTAGGATGCTACTTTCAATAATATATTAGAAGCTTCCTTTTCTCTACTGAAAGAAAGGAAAGAAATTAGGCTGTGCTCCTTTTCCTTAGAACATTTACATTAGAAAGCTCTCCTCCCTTTGGATAGTATAAATACCCCTTTGAAACAGGTAGACCCCTTGTAAGTTTTATGACCCAGGTATGGATTTGACAAGGACCTGGGAGCCACATATTAGAAAGACATACATGACAAGAGAAACAGCACCTGTATCTCCCTTTGTAAAGCAGGGTGTTGTAATTTACAAAGCAGCATGAGAGAGAAAGATGTCATGTGACAGAGCTCATGTGGAGGTGTTTTTTATTAGGGGAAAGGGAATGGGAAAGGATAAGGGGGGAACACAGAGAGACATGAAGAGAGAAAAAGACAGGGAAGGAAAAATAGAGAAAGAGAGAAAGATGCTGGGTGGGCAAGGCCCTTTAAAGAGGGAACATAGTGAATGTGCACAGGCTGTGCTCTTAGTGGCTGCAGCTAAGGATGTATCCTGTCAGAACCCCAGGGATAGGCCAGTATAGATACCTGAATACTAACAGTGGGTCCAAATAGCTTCCTGCTGAAACTCAGTGGGAACCTTCCTTTAAGTTTTACAAAACCACCCTGGTATAAAGATTTGAGACAGAATTCTCTTTATTGCTGCTAAAACTAATTAGATGATGACCCAGTTGTAGTATGATCTATCTGTAAATGTTGGTCTCCAGTAACCAAAGGCTTTACCTGCATTCGGAGCCTCACAGCATGTCTGTGATACACAGCAATTCTGATTTACTGCTTTCTTAAAATGTCTTCTTTCTAAACTACTTTTCTGAAGGGATTTTCTCACTTGAGAAAATATTTTGTTTTAATTATTTCTACAATACCGTTAATTGAGAAAGCAGCTATCTGTTATCAGAATGGCATTAAATCAGGCAAGGTAAATAATTCATTTTCCTCCAGTATTTGCTGTAACAGGAAGACTGAAGCTTACTAACCAATAATTGTTCTGTTTCTTGATTACATATTTTGTCTTTGTAAACATGGAGAAATTAACAAAAGAAACAAAACATTCCCATTGTTTCAATTAAGTACGTACCAAAGCATCATATATAGCTAATATTCTACAGATTTCATGGTACAAAGAAATGAATACAATGACTATTGTGAGACCAGTTGTCATTGCTACATCCATCTTTTAACTGAAGCAGTCATCTCACATTTTTGAGTGGCCAAAGATTAATAAAAATAATTCTGAACTCTGTACGGGATGCAATGTAAGAGAATAAAATAGTTCTAAAAATCTGTACATACTGAATCTTATATGTGGCACACCACCTCTTTTCATTGAGGCTTCTTGAAAAAGAAGCTTTCTGCCTGGGATGATTGGTGAAAAACTTCAGTGATTATGAAGAGTTTGGAATGCTGCCAATTAGTCTAATTATAGTTTCTGTGGGGCTATCTTTAGCTCCCAAAAAGCCATCCCTTGTCCACATCTGTATGAAACCTAACATCCTGATAAACAAGAAAAAACAAAATAAACAAAACAGCTTTTGAAAGTTATGAACCTAAGAAAATCTTATTCTCCAAGATAAGAATGCCATCAGATAACATCTAAGGCCTGCAGTTGCAATTCTTCTCCTTGCTTTAACTGACAATTTAATGTTTCCACTAGTGTGTTTCTAAATGTCTTGATTTGCATTTTCTTTGCTCAATTATGATAGTGTTTCCCATCAGAATATTGTATTTGGGGTGATCTGCATATAAGTTCCTTAGCCAGGGTCATTCAAGTTTGGTTTCAAGATAAACTATTTTTTATTATTCCATTTGTGAAGAGTGTTGTTTTTTCATTGACATTCTCAACTTCACTTGCTTTATCTGCCTAGCTCAACAAGCAAACCTTCTGTATAGAGCTAACTCATTTTAGGAGGAAGCCAACCTGTAATTAGAAAAAAACAAATGGCATATATATATATATATATATATATATATATATATATATATTATATATGTGTGTGTGTGTGTGTGTGTGTGTGTGTGTGTGTGTGTGTGTGTATGTGTGTGTGTATTTACATACATATACATATGTACAAACACATACACACATATATAGTTGTAAATAAATTAATTGATCAACATTGATAAAACATTGTTAGAAATTCAAATTCACTATGCTTTTTCCATTACTTCAGGAATAACTGAATTGATTTTAATGCCAATTATTCTTCTAGCATAAATAGCACTAGATTGTGATAAATTTTTCTTTGGATTTCAAAAATTAAATAAAAAATTTTGTTTTCCCTGTTGAGATTTGGGAAGAAATATGTGTAAATATTAAGCATTTAGTAAAAATTAGAAAAAATGCAGTTGTTTTATGGATGAACACTAGTGGAAATATTTTTATAAATTTCTCAAAAGACTTTCTCTGGCTCTTATATTATCCTTGAGCAATGATATAATCATATAATAGCATTCTGATTATTGCTACCTTATAAGATTTTCTTCTTATGTCTAAGCTATACACTTTTCTTATGAATAATATTTTATAATTTTATATATATAATAATTTTATTTTCTGTGGAATCTTTAGTATTCTTTTAGCATATCAATAATGAAGTATTTATTTAATTTTTATGTAATATTATCAAATATGTTTGATTTGAAATTGCTTAATAAACTTTTATGACATCAGAATGTTGACATAAAATTATACATGTAATTAATTTGATTCATTCATATATTCATGTATCACATAGTTTTGAAATATATATGAGACTCTTGCCATTCCTGCCTATGTTCCAGTTAAGGTGATAGAGTAAATAGTACATACCTCTTCTATCCTCATCCAGCATCACTTCTGCAACCCAACAGAAGAGAAAATTTCTTGTAATTTAGTTATCATTTTCCTAGAGACAAATGGGTGGCCATGTTTTGTCCATACATAACAATAACCCAATAAAAGCACACGTAAGGAAGGCAATAATGATTTACAAGATAATTACTGGTAAAAACTGACTAAAGTCTGAGATTCATTCTTCTAGAGGTTTTTGATGTTCTATCAGTAAGGAAGATTTTAGCAATCAAATTCATAATACATACATCTATGGTCATGGCAAAGTGCAGGGCTCTTATCATTAAGACTGGCAACCTGATGTTTTCATTCATCAAGGAGGGCATAGGTTTTTGAATAAGTTACATGAGGGGAGTCTTCATAATAAAAGTTCTTAAAATTCAATTTTCCTAACTATTTCAAAGGGCATTCCTCTCAAATGGTGTTTTACTCCTTCTGGAAGTTTCACAATACAGTGATTCAGTGGATTATGGTCATATTGCAGTACTATCACTTGATTGTTGTAAGGATCTATAATTAGCATTTTAGGTATTCATCCTAATATCATGGCTTTCACTGTCTCTCTCCAAGGTTGTGACTGACATCCCCATATGAAAGCCTTAGCCAGAAAATTTAGGCAAAAAAGGGGGGATTGCTTTTGTATTCTGATTATGTAAAGTTAATAACTGAATGTTAATCACAATTCATACAGCACATTCTCTAGCCATATCCTATTTGAGATGGATGGGCAGAAATAATGACATTTATAAAATATGATCCCTTTTCTTAATTACTGTATTTTTTTCTGAGACAGGGTTGGCCAAGCAGCATTTGTACCTAATACAAGTTTCTGTATATTAATTTGGGCCCTAACTCAGGCAGGCGGCTGGCGTAAAGCTCACATGTGGTGGTGGGGTTCAACGGCTTTTGGCAGAAAGATTTATCATGACACAGGGTTTTTCTGTGTAGCCCTGGCTGTCCTAGAACTTACTCTGTAGACCAGGTTGGCCTGAAATACAGAGATCTGCCTGCCTCTGTCTACTGAGTCCTGGGACTAAAGGCATGTACCATCACACCAAGTGATCGGTGTGATTTTAAGAATTTATCAATAACCAGAACCATATACATCTCTTATAGCACTGTACAACTGTTCCAAAAGGAAGCCTCTCTCACCTGTTCACAGAATCTCAACAAAAACTTTCTCCATAAACTTATTGCAATATACCATACTGAGATAAATAAAACATATATGAAGCTTGCAGGTGTGAGGCTGAAATTCAAGTTTTAAAACAAAGCATTAATTTTACACATTGAAGTGATAGATTTATGAGCACATAGTGAATGTTTGAAGAGTATATTATGGCCGGGCGTTGGTGGTGCACGCCTTTAATCCCGGCACTCGGGAGGCAGAGGCAGGTGGATCTCTGTGAGTTCAAGACCAGCCTGGTCTACAAAAGCTAGTTCCAGGACAGCCTCCAAAGGCACACAGAAACCCTATATCGAAAAAAAACCAACAAAAAAAAAGAAAGAAAAAGAAAAGTATATTTTGTAAGTGTCCAGTGACATTTTCAAAACCCTTTGGTTTTGGTGGCCTTTCTTGACATTCCCACTCCATCTCTTTGCTTTCTGGTTTTATTTTATTCTTCCTGTCCTGTTGTTACTACCTTCTTTGGTTAATCAAATTTTCATTGACATAATATTTTACCTTTTCTTGACAAACAATACTGTTCAACCAAATTGCCACATTTAAAGGACTTGAAGTTAGGAAGTTAGGACTTGAGCAGTGAGAGACTGAGAATACTGAAGCCAAAAGTCCTGCAATAGTAATATTCTATTCTTGTCAATAGAGGCCAATCCTAACAAATGGAAGTCAACATTAGTGCTGTGAATGCAACACTGTGTGAGTCCATAATTAATTCAGCAATTATTCTAAAAGCTAATATTGTAGCTACTGATAGTGTATTAGAATCACATGACCAGTCGAAATCCTGACTTTATGTCTTTGAAAAAGTGATTTTATTTTAATATGTTTCAATTTTTTCCATTTTCATAATATATTTATCATGTATTCTTTCATAATTTTTCTTTGTAACAAAATTTGCATACTAATATTACACTAGTTATTCATTATGGATACATATGGAATTAGTCTTTATTTCTTTAGTTTGTATACCATCACCAAAAATGGGATATGCCTAAGGGTGGGATTGCTGGATCTTTTGGTAGACTAATTCCCATTTTCCTGCGGAATTGCCATGCAGATTTCCAAAATGGCTTACAAGTTGGCACTCCCACCAACATGGAAGGATTGTTCTCCTTTATCCACATTCTCTCCAGCATAAGTTATCATTGGTATTTTTTTATTTTAGCCATTCTGACTGGAGTAGGATGGGATCTCAGAGTTATTTTGATTTGCCTTTCCCTGATGGCTAAGGATGTTGAGCAGGTTCTTATGTGTCTTTCAGGCATTTTAGACTCCTCTGTTAAGAAGTCTCTATTTAGTTCTGTATCCCACTTTTTAACTGGATTATTTGGTGTTTTGGAAACAAGCTTCTTGAGTTCTTTGTAAATTTTGGAGATCACCCCTCTATTGGATATGGGGTGGGTGAATATCTTTTCATATTCTGTGGGCTGCCATTTTGTTTTGCAGACTGTGTCCTTTGCCTTAGAGAAGCTTCTCAGTTTCAGGCCGTCCCATTTCTTAATTGTGGATTTCAGTGTCTGGGCTACAGGTGTAATTTTAAGGAAGCTGTATCCTATATCAATTTGTTAAGGGTACTTCCCACTTTCTCTTCTAAGAGGTTCATTTTGGTGGGATATATGTTGAGGTCCTTCATTCATTTTGACTTAAGTTTTATTCATCCTGATAGACATGGATCTCTCTGTCTGCAGTCTTCTACATGCCAGAATCCAGTTATGACAGCACAATTGGTTGAAGATGCTTTCCTTATTCCATTGTATATCTTTATCTTCTTTGTCAAAAATCAGGTGGTTGCTTGCCAAAAAAAAAAATAATAAGTGACACACTGGAAGATAAATGTCACACAATTTCAATTTTATGTGTAACCTAGAAATGATGAACTTATGGGAACAGAGAGCAGAATTGTGGCTATTAGCCTTTAATGTGGGTCTTTTAACAATATGGAAACAATTGGTTTAAGGATATAAAACTGCAGTTGGACAAGAGGCATGGACTCTGTGAAGTCTTAAGGTCTACTGAGAGCATGATAAATATGGTTGATAACAATATGCTATATTTTAAAAGTTGTGATATAGTATACTTTAAGTGTTCTCAAAAAATGATGAATATGTGTGATATAACATGCTAATTGGTTTAATTTATCCATGCCATTGTGAACATACTGTATTCTGAATCATAAGTGTGCATAACTTTATTTATGAGCTAAATAAATGAATGAATAAAAAGAAAAAAAATCAGGTGGTTGTAGGTATGTGGGTTAAAATCAGGGTTTTCAGTTGGATTCCATTGGCCTACCTATTTATTTTTGCTCCAATACCAAGCTGTTTTCAGGACTATAGCTCTATAATAGAGCTTGAAGTCAGGAATGGTGATGGCTCCAGAAGTTCTCCTGTTGTACAGGGTTGTATTGGCTATCCTGGGTCTTTCAAGGTCTGCGAAGAATTGTTCTAGTATTTTGATGGAGATTGCATTGAATCTGTAGAATGCTTTGGCAAGATGGACATTTTTACTATGTTGATCCTACATATCCAAGAACATGGGAGATCTTTCCATTTTCTGGTATCTTCTTTAATTTCTTTCTTTAAAGACTCAAAGTTCTTACTATTCAGGTCTTTCACATGTTTGATTAATGTTGCTCCAAGATACATGATCCCCCAGAGAAGGAGAAAGGGACAAGATATGAGCAAATTGGGAGCATGGGGGAGGAGAGATGGAGTTAGAAGAATGAGAAGGGGAGAAGAGGAGGAGTGAGAAGGACATAAAGGAGCAGGACGGTTGTGTAGGGGGAAGAATAGATGAGAGCAAAATAAGAGATACCATCAGAGAGGGAGCCAGTGTAGGTTTAAAGGGAAATGTCCCGAATCCTATAAGAATGACGCCAACTAACCATCTAAGCAACAGCAGAGAGGCTACCTTAAATGCCCTCCCCGATAATGAGATTGATGACTAACTTATATGCCATCCAGCAGCTGATGGAAGCAGAAACAGATGCCAACAGCTAAACACTGAACTGAACTGGAATCCAGTTGCAGAGAAGGAGGAGTGATGAGCAAAGTGGACAAGAACAGGCTGGTGAAACAGAAACAGCTGAACTGAACAAGTGGGAGATCAAAGCCAGCATGGAACTGATCCAGACCCCATGAATGTGGGTGTCAGTGAAGAGGCCTTGGAAATCTATGGGGTCACTTGAAGTATATCAGTACTTATCCTTTCATAGGAATGGACTTTGGGAGCCCATTTCACATAGAGGGATACTCCTTCAGCCTAGGCACACAGGTGAGGGCCTAGGCCCTATCCCAAAGGATATGTCAGACTCTGAAGACCCCTGATGGAAAACCTCACTCTCCCTGAGGAGCAGAAATGGTATGTGATAGGTAGGGTTTTAGTGAGGTGGAGGGAAGTTGGGGAGGGAGAGAGAACTGTTTTGACATGTAAAACAATCTTGTTTCTAATTTAAATAAAAAAGGAGGGAAAAAACAAGCAGGGGTGGCAATTCTAATACCTAACAAATTATACTTTAAACTAAAATCAATCAAAAGAGATGAAGGTCATTTCATATCCATCAAAGTAGAAATCCTTCAAGGTGAGTCTCAATTCTAAACATCTATGCTGCGAATACAAAAGCATCCGCATTGGTAAAAGAAACATTACTAAAACTCAAATCACATATAAAATCTCTCACCACAAGACAGGACCACAAGACAGAAACTTATCAAAGAAACAAAGGAACTAATAGAAGTTATAACCCAATTGGGTTTGACAGACATCTATAGAACATTCCATCCAAACACAAAAGAATATACCTTCTTCTCAGTACCACATGGACCTTCTCTAAAATCTAAAATCGACCATATACTTGGCAACATACCAAGCCTCAACAGGTACAAAAAAATTGGAATAACCCCCTATATCCTATCAGAGGACCATGCTTTAAAGTTAGAATTCAATAACAACACAAATTATCGGAGACCTACAAACTCATGGAAATTGAATAATGCTCAAGTGCACCATTCCTGGGTCAAGGAAGAACTAAAAAAAGAAATTAAAGACTTCCTGGAATTCAATGAGAATGAAGTCACAATATACACAAACTGATGGGAAACTTTGAAAGCAGTTTTAAGAGGAAAGTTCATAGTAATAAATGCCTACATGAAGAAACTGGAGAATAGTCACATTAGATAATTGACAGCAAAACCGAAATCTCTATTGCAAAAAGAAGCCAACTCACACAGAACCTTTGAAAGCAGTTTTAAGAGGAAAGTTCATAGTAATAAGTGCCTACATGAAGAAACTGGAGAATAGTCACATTAGATAATTGACAGCAAAACTGAAATCTCTGTTGCGAAAAGAAGCCAACTCACACAGGAGGAATAGATGCGAGTAAATGAACAAATTGAGGGATGAAATCAATAAAGTAGAAACTAGGAAAACAATACAAAGAATCAATGAAACAAAGAGTTGGATCTTCAAGAAAATCAACAAGATAGAGAAACCTTGATCCAAACTAACCAAATGATAGAGAATGAATATGCAAGTTAATAAAATCAGAAATGAAAAGGGAGACATAACAACAGACACTGAGAAAATCCACAGAATTATCAGGTCATACTTTGAAAATGCGTACTCCTCAATATTCAAAAATCTAAAGGAAATGGACAATTTTCTGGATAGATATCACTTACCAAAATTAAATCAAGAACAGGTCAGCAATTTAAATAGACCTATAACCACTAATGAAATAAAAGCAGTCATCAAAAGTCTTCCAACCAAAAAAAGCCCAGGGCCAGACATCTTCAGTGCAGAATTCTATCACAAATTCAAAGAACAGCTAATATCAATTCACCTCAAATTGTTCCCCACAATACAAGCAGAATGGTCATTGCCAAACTCCTTTTATGAGGCTTCAATAGCCTTGGTACCCAAGCCACACCAAGCCACAACTAAGAAAGAGAACTACAGACCAATATCCCTCATGATCATTGATGCAAAAATACTGAATGAAATGTTGGCAAATCAATTCCAAGAACACATCAGTAAAATCATCTACCATGATCAAGTAGGTTTCATCCCAGGCATGCAGGGATGGTTCAACATACAAAAATACATCAATGTAGTCCAACATATAAAACAAACTGAGAAAGAAAAAAAATAACATGATCATCTCACTAGATACTGAAAAAACCTTTTACATCCAACACTTCTTCATGATAAGGTCTTAGAGAGATCAGGGATACCAGGAACATTCCTCAACATAATAAAAGCAATATACAGAAAACCAACAGCCAATATCAAACTAATTGGACAGAAACTCAAGGCAATTATTCTAAACTCAGGAACAAGACAAGGCTGTCCACTATCTCCATATCTCTTCAAAATTGTACTTGAATTTCTAGCTAGAGCAATTAGACAACAAAAGGAGATCAAGGGGATACAAATAGGAAAAGAAGAAGTCAAACATTCACTATTTGCAGACAACATGAGAGTTTATGTAAGTGACCCCCAAAAAATCTATCAGAGATGTTCTAAAGGTGATAAACAGCTTCAGCAAAGTGGCAGGATACAAGATAAACTAAAAAAAAAGCAAATAAACAGTATCCCTATTATATGCACAACATAAATGGGCTGAGATAGAAGTCATAGAAAGAGAAACATCACCCTTTACAATTGCCACAAACAACATAAAATACCTTGGGGTAAAGCTAACCAAAGAAGTGAAATTCCTGTATTGAAAGACTTTGTGTCTTTAAAGAAAGAAAATAAAGGAGATTCCAGAAAATGGAAAGATCTCCCATGCTCTTGGATAGGCAGGATTAACATAGTAAAAATGTCAATCTTACCAAAAGCAATCTACAGATTCAATGCAATCTCCATCAAAATCCCAGCACAATTCTTCACAGAAAGAACAATTGTCAACTTTATACGGAAAAGCAAAGACCCAGGATAGTCAAAACAACCCTGCACAATAGGAGAACTTCAAGAGGAAACCCCACCCCGACTTCAAGTTTTATTATAGAACTATAGTCCTTTAAACAGCTTGGAAATGGCACAAAATAGACAGGTAGACCAATGGAATATAGTTGAAAACCCTGATATTAACCCACACACCTACAAACACCTGATTTTTGGCAAAGAACCAAAAGTTACACAATGGGAAAAAAAGCATCTTCAATTAATATTGCTGGAATAACTGGATGCTGACATGTAGAATATTGCAGATATATCCATATCCATTGTCATGCAGAAAACTTAAGTACAAATTGATCCAAGACCTCAACATAAATTCAGCCACACTGAACCTTTTAGAAGAAAGTAGGTGGTACCCTCAAACGAATTGGTACAGGAGACTGCTTCCTGAGCATAACACCAGTAGCACAGACACTGAGACTGACAATTAATATATGGAACCTCCTGAAACTGAGAAGCTTTGTAAGACAAAGGACACAGTCAAGAAGACAATATGGCAGCCCACAGAATATGAAAAGGTATTCACCCATCCCACATATGACAGAGGGCTGATTTCCAACATATACAAAAACTCAAAAAGCTGGTCACCAAAACACTAAATAATCCAATTAGAAAGTGGGTACAGAATTAAACAGAGAATTCTCAATAGAGGAATCAAAAATGGCTGAAAGACACATAAGCACCTGTTCAACATCTTTAGCCATCAGGGAAATGCAAATCAAAACAACTCTGAGATACCATCTTACTCCATTCAAAATGGCTAAAATACAAAACACCAATGATGTTTTATGCTGGAGAGAATGTGGAGAATGTGGAGAAAGCGGAACACTCCTTCAATGCTGGTGGGAGTGCCAACTTGTACAGCCACTTTGGAAATCAGTATGGAATTTCCTCAGGAAAATGGAATCAGTCTATCACATCTCTTAGGCATATAAGATGCACATTCATACAAGGACATCTACCTGTTCAACAATGTTTGCAGCCGAATTATTGTTAATAGCCAGAAACTGTAAGCCAAAAATGGATGGAGAAAATGAGGTTTAATTACACGATAAAGTATACTACTCAGTGGGAAAAAACAATGGATATTGAAATTCACAGTCAAATGGATGAAAATAGAAGAAGCCATCCTGAGTTAGATATCCCAGTCACAAAAAAAATGTATGTACTCACTCATATATAGGTTTTAGACATACAACAAAGGATTACCAGCCTACAACCCACATGCCAGAGAAGCTAGGAAACAAGGAGGACCCTAATAGAGACAAACATGGTCCCTCAGAGAAGGGGAAAAGGATAAGATTTCCTGAGGTAATTGGGAGCATGTGGGGAGGGGAGAGGGAGCTAGAAGAAAGAGAAGGGGAGAAGAGGAGGGTAGGGGAGGACATGAGAGAGCAGAAAGATTTAGTCAGGGGAAGAATAAGGAGAGAAAGAAAAGAGATACCATAACAGAGGTAGTCATTATAGGTTGAAAGAGAATCCTCTCATTGGGAAATGTCTAGAGATCTACAAGTTTGATGCCAACTAACAATCTAAGCAATAGTTGAGTGGCTACCTTAAATGCCCTTCTCTGATAATGAGATTGATGACTTCCTTAGATATCATCCTGGAGTCTTCATCTAGTAGCTGATGGAAGTAGAAGCAGACACCAATAGTCAAACAGAGCTGAACTCTGCAATACAGTTGCAGAGAGGCCTCACCCTCCCTGGGGAGCAGAAAGGGGTTGGAATGGTGTGGGGGTAGGGGAGGAGGGAATTGACATGTAAAAGAAGCCTGTTTCTAATTTAAAATTGGTCTAATTACAATTATAAAAATAAAAAAGGAAAAATGAAATAAAAATTGTGTTTGCCAAAATATAAGATGGTGTGCCATAAGATACCAAAAATAAGTGAGTTTAATTCTTCCTGGGTTGAAAGCTTCTTCCTCTAGTTTATAATATTGTAAATTTTGTGTGAATTCATTTTCTGAGTACCAGAATTATGTCTTTTAGACCACAGCATGGAGCAAGAATCTGTCACATTCCATAATCTTCAACTGCCATATACATTTTCTCTTCAACTGCAAAATGAAGCACTACATTTTTAGTGCAAGGTTTTGGTCAGTTCCTCAAAGAAGCAAAGCAAAACAAACAAACAAAAACATCTTGAAATGCTTGCTATTCCATAGAGTCTTGTGGATCTTTCTTGAATCAGCAGTCTTGTTTCCTATGTGCTCCAAAAGATGCCTTTAATGAAAAAGGGACTAATAATCCTAAAGAGTTATATAATAAATGCAGTTCCCTGTAGGAACTTACTAAAACATGTTGTATACCTACATGCAAAGACCCAAAAAGACACACTATTGTCCCTGCTTGACAACACAGCATAGCAACAAAAATCCCATTGCTTGTATTGGGTTAACTCCTTTAGAGTTCTTAGTGAGTGAGGTCCCATAGTGTCCAAAAACACTGTAAGCTGTCCCCAGTGATCCCGTTTACCATTTAGAACTTGGTGGTAAGATTCTATTACTGAACATTACTTACTTGAAGGAATCAAGCTGTTTCTGACCTGGAAACATCATCCCTACATTCATAGTGCTGGTCTCTGCTATGCAATCAACTGGCGGAGAAAATCAATCATTAGTGTTAGCTAGGTCTGAGTTCTGTAAGCTACAGTAAGACCTAGTACAAGTATATCCATTGGAGTAATAGTGGTAAAAATGTCATAGGAGTAAACAATCGTTTTTGATTAAGTTTAAGTGTTAAAGTAATTTTACAAGACTAGAGTACAACCCCACAAGATTAAACCCATATTTGATCCAGTTATGGAACCAAGAACCTATGGCTAAACAGTTCATAGATCACAAGAGAAAACTTCTATTAGCTTCTAAATTGCATAGTATTTAATTAACCTTTAAGAAATTATTATACCTATGGATTTAATAACATATCTCCCAACCTTCATCAGAAAATCTGTTTCCAGTTGATCATGATCAGCAGAGACAAACAACTGGCCAACAGATATAGAATAAGGGACTTCAGAATTCTTAGCCTATATTTATATATCTCTCCCTCCTACAAAGGTTCAGGAATCATTGCAGAGGAAAAATCAGAGTAGAAGAGTCAGAGGTAGCAGATGATGCTGTGGAAAAATCCTTCTGTACACTGTAATATCTATTACTATCATTTGTTAATAAAGATGCTGATTGGCCTATAGCATGACGGATATAGTTATGTGGTACAATCAAACTGAGGATGTTGAGAAGAAGGGCAGAGTCTGCAGTCTCCATCCAGATGGAGAGTGAGTCAGACATATAAAAATGGGATAGAAGCAACAACCATTAGCCTTGGAGCAGGATGTAGATTAATAAAAATTTATTAAGTTGTAAGTGCTAGTTAGAAACAAGCCTGACTTTTGGCCAGACATTTAGAATTATTAAGTATAATTGCTGGTTACTTGTGAACCAAGATGGGGAAAGAAAACTTCACCTACAAGACAGTTGCAAGGAAACAGTTTCGTGGGATCACAACAGGGAAAGTGCACAAAAGAACTCAACAGTTCTGTGACAGCACATACAGAGTTCCACCTTTAGCTGAGAAGCTATTTATCAATTCTTAGCTACTTGTAAACAAAGAGTGTTTTCTCTAAAAGTTTGGCTCTTGTTAAGTCAATCATGCTTTTGTAGAAGGTCATAGATCCAGAATATTTGGGCCTCACAAATTGGTCTTGATAGGAAAAAGAAAGGGGAAAAAAGACATAAAATTCAGCAGAAAAAGAAGAAAGATCAATCTGAGAAGAGTCTGTGAAGAGGGTGACTGTGATCACATATGTAAGTCTCAAAGAACTAATAAAATAAAAGAAAAAGGATGATTTTATCTAATTTCTCAAAGGCTATACTGACATAGATAGCATAATGCTCATTGTATTGAATTCCTTAGGCAAAAGGTTCCAACTTAGCTTTTTATCTTATCAAGCAATGCTTATAAAAAAATTCAGACCTTAAACTGAAGTGTTTTGATCTGTCTATAGCCAGTGGGATATGAACACAAAGGATGTCTGTGATATCTACTTCCCATTTCTCTTCTCATTCACTTAAGTATTTTCTACCCTGGATAAACTACTTGTCTGAAATTGGCTTTAAAGTTGTGAATTCTGTAGGATATATACCATATGCTTACAGTTTGTTAAGTTTACTGATTCACTAAATTACTAGTAATCTTAATATGTCTATAACATTATAGTGTATCACTGTTTGTTGATTTATACTCATGTGAAATGTGAACAAACCTTGCAAGAGGAAGAAATTATCACCACACGATACTCAAATTATCCATGTTATTTTCAGCAAATGTTACAAAACGGTAAGTATAGCTCTGCATGATTATAAAATATTAAGGTTTTAAATTCATTGCTTTTTAGGTGTAACAATTGTTCTAAAGGCATTCAAATAATTCTGTTTGTAAAAGGGGTTAGTTAACCATCAATAGGGGAACAATCCCTCTACTGGACATCATAAGTTATCAAACAAAAATGCATGTGCCAGGTTTAAGTAAACTCTTTTTCTATTTGGTGGCCAGTTCTATCCCATCTACTACTCTGTGTTACAATCCAGAACTTGATGGTAAACTCTGTGGCTGAAGACACCACATACTGGAGTCACAAGACACTGAGAAAGCCAATGGCTGCTGATGTGAAAACTTTATTCCTATTGGTTAGCATCCATAGTGCTGGAAGGTGCTGTGCCTGATACTGGGGAAGAAAATTAATCAACTGTCTTATGCATCAGTGAATCCTCTGAGCAACAACAACAACTAGCTTGAGAAGATATATCCACTGATACAACAACTGCACACATGTTATGGGGGTAGCCAACCATTTTTTGATTATTTTGAAGGCACAGGTTGATTTTGGTTATGGCACTTAGTCACAGCAAAAGAAACATAAACTAAGATAAGATACATAAAATGATCTTATGCTTTCACCCCCCAACTTTTTATGTTTAAAATTATCCCATCCTTTGTTATGCTAGAGGCAGAAGAAATGAGTTACATGTTACTGAGTTGCTAACTAATCAGGTGCAATAGACCCAAATATTGTAGGCTATTTCCAATACTACAGATTCCCCTCCATTATTGTTGTAGATTCCATAATCTTGGGAGGGACAATCATCAATGTCACCCAGTATTGAATTCTGTGAGGTGCAATAATGAACTGCCTGCATGATAAACTCCATGGTGTGATTAACATGAACATTACAGGATATATATTACTTGGATTTAAAGCCTCTACAGTAGATGAACACTGATGCTGCCAATGAGGCCAAGAACCTGCTTAGAACCTGAAACTAAATAGTTTTGGATGCTATAGGAGAAAACCTACTAATATTATTATGCTAAATGAACAGAAGCTTCTTGCAGTAGATTGTAATCAACACAGAGACTCACAAATGCACAACATAAAGTGAATACAAGACTTTTCATCCCTTTTAACATCCAAGAATTCAACCAATTTAAATATAACTATATTATATCCTCCCATCTCTTTCTTTCCTGCAATACATTTCACACACTCCCTGTGGTATGGAGGGGACCAACGGCTAGAGTGGAATATGCAACTTACACTACAAAAGTAGTTCATATACAAAAAGGGTTCATGGGCTGTGTATCTGGAGCTAGGTGTGAGGATATGAAGGTGACAGTAAGCAGCAGAGGAGTTAGGAAAGTAAAGGAGAAACTTATTCCTCAAAAGGAGGTCTTAAACAGAGGGACATACCACTTTTGGATTGCCTGCCTTTATAAAAGACAATGTTTCAGAGGTTCATCCATGTTGTACAGTATATTGAATATAATATCTATGTAAAAATTCACCAAATGATTTCACTTAAAGGTTATATTAACAGTATCTCTCTGTGTGGTAGACATGTTAGACTGGATGAGATTGGTCGAAGAACAGGATGCACTTATATGAGAACAATTTTATGAAACCTATCATTAAGAATAAAGAATATATGTCAAAATATTGGAAACAAGAGAAAGATAATCTTAATCAAAAATATTTTTCAAAACAGAGAGAATCCACCCCTACATTTGATTACTGAAGCATGTAAGGTAAAAAACAAACAAACAAAAAAACATAGTCATCTTGTTTTAGTAAGTTTCTGCTCCTCAGGCAGGAATTTTCTCTGTATAGTATAAACTTATAACTCAACAGGAAGGTGTTGTGGATGGGGACAACATCCACAATTTTGCTTGTCAAATTCCCATCAGAGAATTTTCATGTACACATAAGGGGAATGAATATAATGTACTCTTCTCTCAACTTGTTAACCATATTACATAGGATATGTAAGATTTATTCAACACATTTTATTTTTTAAGAATATTATTTTATTAAAACAGATTCATTTTTAAAGTACTATATCTGGATTAAGATTTCCCCTTCTTCTACTCCTCCCAGTACCCACCCCCAACCTTCTTTCTGATCCAGGCACACCTCCATTTGTCTCTCAATGGAGAACAAACATGCTTCTAAGGGATAATAAATAAGATGATGTAAAATATGATTAAACAAAAATAAATTCACTAAAATAGGACAAACAAACAGATAGAAAAGAGGCCAAGAAAAGGCAACACAAACAGATATTGATGCAGACACCCACTCATTTCCTCTCTCAGGAATTTCATAAGCCACATTTCGGTTTCTTAGGTATCTGTTAAGAGACATACTGGTTGTTTCCGATTTCTCGCTATTACTAATAGAGCTGCAATAAACATAGTTGAGATAGAATCTCTGTGGTAGGATGAAGAGTTCTTTGGGTATATACCAAAGAGCAATATGATGGTATAGCTGAATTTTGAGGTAAATCGATTCTCACTTTAAGGAACTGCCACACAGATTTTTATAGTGACTGTACAAGTTTGCAATCCCTTACTCCACATCCTCTTCAGCATGAGCTTTTACTTGTATATCTGATCTTAGCCATTCTTACAGGCATAAGACGAAAGTAGTTTTAATTTGCATTTATCTGATGACTAAGGATGTTGAACAATTTTTTAAGTGTTTTTCTCTGCCAGTTGAGTTTCCTCTTTTGTGAACTCTCTGTTTATATCTGTACAATATTTTTAGCTGGATTATTTATTTCCTTGATAACCAGTAGTTTTAGTTTCTTATGTATTTTACATATTAATCCTTTATTGGATATATAATTGCTAAAAATCTATTCCAATTCTGTAAGCTGTTGTTTTGTCCAAATTATGCTGGTTTTTGCCATACAGAAACTTTTCAATTTGATGAGGCACAATTTATTAATCAATCCATTTTATGTGTATGTGTTTGTACATAAAAATTAATTTGTCCCGGTCTATTATTGATAAAATTAAATAAATTATAGTCACAAATTTTGACAAAAGCACAAAAATTCTTATTTGTCATAGATATTTTTGATGAGAGTTTTACTCCAATATGAGCATATGATAATGAATCATAAACACTAACATGCAGTAAAATAACTGTAGATATTTTGTTTAAATTACTACATGGACATTTTGATATGGAATATTTGGGTGATGTATCAACCTAAGTGATAGTTTTCAATGATTCTTCTCAAAATTTTACTTGAGGGAAAAAATAGATTTTTAGAAATCAGTTTTATTGTTTCTTCATGAGGTAGCAAAGTTTGTAATTACAGTTTCACAGTCATATTTTAGCTAAATATGGTGCCTATTTGTTTCTTTTGACAGGATGTGGTTTTCTCTTGATGAATGAGCATCATATTTAAAAAGGAGCAGATTTACTTGTTCAAGAGAATTATGTGAGCATTTATATTCTAATTATGTTATTCAGCATCACCAATTTTATACTATGGCTACCATAATTTCTTAATATATGAATATTATTACTGTTTGCAAATATCCCAGGTACAATTTGCATAGCATGCATATTCTGTTTTGAATCACCTTTTAAGGAAGTAAGTGATTTGAGAAACTTGCTCATTTTACATTGATTTTATATTGTTTGCTGAAGGTTGCATTTAAGCTGATTATCAGTATCGTTATAAAGTTGAAGACCATTCTGCCTTTCTTTGAGATAAAGAGGTAAGAATAAGAAAAGAAAGGAATACATGAATATCAATGTGCTTTACCATGACTTACATTTCTCTCTAGGGATTCAGCATGAACAAAGCATTGAGCAATGAAAGAAAGGACAATAAAATCTTTCTCATATCTCACTATTTTGAATTTATAGAAATTTTTTCTAAAAATTAATCCTAATATAAATTTTACAACAGCATCCATCTTTGTAAACAACATAGTGTGCTCCTTATTCTCATTTTTTAATATTTATATTATCTCCTATAATGGAAAGTTGATAAAGAGAAGAGAAAATTAATTTGAAAACATTCAAATGTCCACTTCATATCCTGCATACTAATTTCCATTTCATTTGAATAAAGAAATATGCCTATCACATTTTCCTTGAATATTTTTGCATGCCTTTCTTTGAATTCCCTGCAATAGTTAGATGATCGTCTCTGAATAATTATCAAGTGGTATTATTACATAGCCACTGTCCATTTTGTTCTCTTACATACAAACCAAACTTTTTCTTGCCTGAAAGCAGAAATAATCTGTGTGAAAAGACTCATGTAAGACATGTTTGATTTCTTGAGATAGCCTCTTTGGGCAGTGGAGAAGGTGGGGCCTAACACTGTTAGAGAAATTTCAGCAAATACCCTCAGCATTATCTCTGTTTTTTGTTTTTTTTTTAACTGAAACTGAGAGCAAAATTAACTGATTTTGATAGAGCTTTAAGTTTTTGTTAGAATATTAAATGCATTTATATATTACCTCTTTTAATTCTAAATAAATATTCACCAATCTTAGTTTAATTGCTGATTGTATGTACAAAATTAGAGTAAATACCCTAAAAATTGTTTTATGTTAAAACTTTAAACTGAACAGATTAGAGACATGATTGTATTATTTGCAAACTTTGATAAATTAAGTTTTTACTTTGGGTGTACTTAGCAGTACCTTTTTTATTCTGATTGAATGAACTGGATCATTTTCAAATAGGATTTACTCTTTCTTGGTACTTTTGGTTTTGTTTTTGCCTTTTGAAACCACTTCTTATTTAGTAGCCCGGGCATGCCTGGAACCCCCAGGTGCTAGTATAATAGCTGTGTGCCACCAACCCAGGCAATATGTACTATTTCTGGAATGCATTTGAAGTTAATTTTGCAAGCTGTCCCTGCTACTTTCTAAGAAAGACAGTGCATGCCTTGTTATTCACGCCGGCTTTGGTACTGTTTCAATTATCTCATGGTTCAGGGAGTTGTTGGGTTTTAAATGGATACTCCCGCCATGGGAAATGGCTGCTGTTTTTCACCATATTTTCTCTTATCATCCACAGATAATTAGTTCTGCCTGACAAAGCCCATCACAAGGGACAACTCCATAGCTTTCATAAGCATCTCAGCAGTTTCTTCCTTATGGATAGTACTTCCTAAACCTGTTTAAAAATGCTCCATGATAATTACAAACTCTTATCCTTGCCCAGATTATAAATGTAGACAGTATTAACTGTGCATGCAGAAGATATATTTATTTATCTCTATATTATTCCTAGATATTTGCAGAGCAGGAAATTGAGGAAATAAACAGTGTAACTCACTCCTCTGACCTCAGCCTTGGTGTTCATTTCCTAATATTGATGCCCTGAATAATTTACTAATATAGCCTTAAGTTCTCAAATACCACAATCTCCTTCTTCTTTACATAAACTGATTTTATGTGAGGGGAAACAACAGACACATGTTTAGGATGATAAAATATTTACAAATTATAAACGAGAGCCTTTAATTATCAATAAAATAACTTTTTAAAATTTCAAGATACTGTCAAATGACATTATTCAGTGAAACTTTTCAAGAATGAGGAAATATATTTATATATACATGTTATGAAATATGTAGAGTCAAATATATTAAAACATGAAAATGTTCTTGGTATAATTAAGGAGATGTGATAATGCTATTTGTCCACTCAGTCTAATCATTGATCACATTCTATATCCTGACATATGCAAGCCCTGAGTTTCCACTCTCTGAGAACTCATTTCACACTTTCTCTTCTCACCACTCCCTTTTTTCTTTACCTTTGGACTCAGGACACATTATATCCTGTGCTCCCTCCAGGTATCTCCTCTGCAGAGCTCATCCATCCAAAGCACTTTCAACTCACAAAATCTATGCCAATTGCTCTCAAGACTCTAAAAGGACAACTGGGAAATTAGTTAAGTTCTTATTACCAACCAAGCAACTCTGTTTGTATATCTTCCTGTCACTGCTAACACAATGTGTCCCCGAGCCATCTTAATAACTTTTTCCAAGAAAGCTACAACATCAACTTGTGCCAAGAACCTCTTGTTTTTTTTTTTTTGAAATAATAATTCCTCCATTTATCTAGGAAGTATGTGGCATCAAATTTTCTTTTTCCCAATCTTCCAAAATCAGTCCCCAAGTCATTTCAGCTGTCCGTTTAGCTACACCCTACTTCACTTGAGATGTATGCTGGTAAGCATACGAGAGGTAATAATTTCTCCAAATCTACAGATGTACTCAGATGTACTTTCCACCCATCAGATATTTTTAGGATCATCCTGGTGTGTTTTTCTTTCTGTATCATCTGCTTTGTCATAAAATATTTTCTTCTCCTTGAACACCAAGCAACATTTGTCTCTCTTTTATCAAAACTGCTACAGTTTCCATTATCTTCCACAAAGTTCTTTCCATTCTTCTTCATTGCTGTTACCTTTCGGAGTGGATAAAGAACTTGATGACACACTACAGATGGAGTTTAACTGTGGACAAGTGGCATCACTTCCCAGTGCATCATTCTCCCCATGAAGTGAGGATAATATTAGTAACTATGGCATTTGGTTATATATTTAGTAGCACATTTCTAGATCACTCACCCAAACATCAGGTATATCCAGTTGTACAATAGAAGTTCTCATTTACCTCTCAAACATAAGCTTCATTTGTCAGCTGATTTCTGTCTCTACGTACTCACAGTCTTTCTTCATACTTCATCCTTCCTATCACAACTTCAAATTGCTACAATTTGTGGCTTATTGTAGCCATAATTAGGAGATATAATCTTATGCTGAGAAAGCAGAGAGCAATGGAGGCAGAGAGGAATGAAGGAAACAGATTCCTCTGTACCCATTAGTACTTGTGAAGCACTTTGGACCTCCCAACAGCCACATGGCTGGGAAAGCACACCCTTTCTCCAGAGGCAGGTGCTCATCAGAGCAAATTGCTCCCTCCTTGTTTTTCCAGCATTGAGTCAGTAGTGAAGCTCAATTCTGAGACTGTTTTTTTTTTTCCTTTTTTTACTTAAATTAGTAAGCAAGCTTGTTTTACATTTCAATCTCAGTTCCCTATCCCTCAGCTCCTGCCCTGCCCCTGCACCCACCCCCTAACCCATCCCCTTTCTGTTCCCCAGGGAGGGTGAGGCCTTCCTTGGAGAATCTTTGAAGTCTGGCATATCATTTGGAGCAGGGCCAAGGCCTAGGCCTTGCCCCGTGTGTCTAGGCTGAGAGAATATCCCTCTATGTGGAATGGGCTCCTGAGATGGTAAATAAAGGAATAAAATTAGTACTCATTATAAAACCATGTATTTTTTAATAATTATATGGTGATAAGACCTTATCAATGAAAAGACTCCATACAAGATGTAGAAAAAGCAAGATGGCAAATGACCTGGATGCTTCCTTCTTTCTCTAGAGTTTTCACAGTAGGAGACAGTGACATGAAACCTGATAGGGAAGAAAAGTCATCAACAGTGTAACCCAGCTGTGAACTTGCAAGCAATAATAACAATAGGCAAGATGTACCTATTGGTTCAATAGTAGTATGATTGTTGTGAGAGCAACCCATAGCTTACTGATTATATTTAAGGCCTGCTCTACAAGAGAAAACTCATACCTGCCTAACAACAATGGCTAATGATACCTTGCTCTCTAGAAAAGAATCTGCTTCTATTATTTTGCTAAACTGACATGTGTCAAACTTCCCTTTAAATCCTTTTCTTTATACCCATAAATCAGTGTAGCACTTAACCTTTATCAGAAAAGCTTCTTTTGGCAGTGGAATGTTTTAATGAAGAATTGCAACTGGTCCAAGTACAAAGAATAAGAGACTACAGGGTACTCAACCCTAAATAGAACATCTATTTTAATCTCCAACATGGCTCAGGGAGCTGGAGAAGTAAAAGGCAGAAAGAATAAGAGCAGGAGGTTAGGCATCACTGCTGTTAAACAGTGTCATCTAGAAATGACACAACCAGTATACTCATGAACTCATATCATCTTTGGTTGCTGGCACAAGATTGACCTAGTCCACATTCAAGCATGGTTCAATGAGAAGCTCACAAGGTGCCTGTGCTTGCCGAAGAGCTGCAGTAGCTTCTAGAGGAAGAAGAGTCACTTTTTAAAATATACTTTTGTATTTTTAAGATTATAACTACATTATATCTGCCTTCCTATTTCTCCATCCAAAGCAGTGGCCCTCAGTCTTCCTAATGCTGTGACCCTTTCAATACAGCCCCTCATGTTGTGGTGACCCCAACCATAATATTTGCTACTGCATAACTGTAATTTTCCTAATGTTATGAAATGTAGTGCAAATTTCTGTCTTTCTCTGTGGTCTTAAATGACCCCTGTGAACATGTCATGACCCCAAGTGGTTGAGAAGCACTGATCCAAAGGATTGTGGCCATTGGTAGGTTTTCTATCCTTTTACATTTAGATTTAAACAAGGAAACCAAACCATGAGTTTGAGAACATTGATATTAACAACAGGAATGACAAGCTTCCTTTGAGCACATATTGTTTTCACTTACAAGATAAAAACTTTAGTGATGGCAATGTTTATGCAGTTACGTATCCTAACTTATCACCTATTAAAAGTAGGATAAATGAGGTTTAATTTTTGTATTTACAATAATTTTCAGAAGTAAGATTGGGTACTCTAGGTAACATTTATCTCACACGAAATAGTTTTTCTGAATGACATGAACAAATGTGTAAGTATAGGAAGGATGTTTGATAAATTGTGCAAGTTAAGTCTGTTGCCTGTGAGTTAAGGCTTTGTCTATGCCATCTACTTCATGATTGGAATGCTACACTTGAAAATTCACTATCATGTCATAGCTTTTTGTTTTTATGAAAAATGATGAGTCACATTTAAATCACAATGTGTTACAGTGGACCATGCCTCACAAACTAATGAAAGTTTAGTCTAACTTAAAAATATGAGCTTAATCAGCACATATTTAACTCCAATAAAATTTGGACCAAATTGCAGAACTTTCATCTACTTCCAGGAAATTCTAGCATAATATCAATTTCTAATGAATTTTCTCTTTAAAAAAAATCATCCCTAGACATAGAATTAAAAGTGTGTTTTTTAGTCAAGAACATTACAAAAAAATATTTTGTTTGTGTTTATTATCTTCAATTTATATGCCATAATATTTTGATAAAATCTTTTAACTTCTTTCAGCCATTAAAATATGTTTTATATGATTTATTTTTATTGCATTACAAATGACAAAAATCACAAATGATATTTACTTGTAAGAAAAATATGTACCAAGTTCAAAAATCAAACTTTTTTTTTTTGCTTTTTTTTTTTGGTCTTTCAAGCTAGAGTTTTTCTGTGGCTTTGGAGGCTCTCCTGGAACTAGATCTTGTTGTCCAGGCTGGTCTCGAACTCACAGAAACCTGCCTGCCTCTGCCTCCCAAGTGCTGGGATTAAAGGCATGCGCCACAACTGCCCGGCAAAAAAAAAAAAATCAATCTTTTTCTAAAGGGACTTCAGTGCTATTGTCTTTAGGATTATTAATTAAATCTGTGCATTTTCATATATACATGTATATGTATAGTTTTTATATATGTAAATATAAAACTTGAAGATTAAAAATATTGATGAATATCTAATTTTTGTAAACAAGTGCATCTTGAACAATCAGACCCATACATATGTGAGTTCTTATAATAAATGGAGGACTGCTTTGGTGGTATATGAACTGGTTAGGAGTGAGTGCATACTTACAAGTTTAATGTTTGAAATATTCATATTTTGCCCACTGGCTTACTAGTGGTTCATTATATCTTATTTGGAAAGCCTGTGTTTGATCTTTGCTTTGGTTCTCTCTGGAGCTTCAAATTAATAAAACAACAAATAATTTACCATCCTGAAGCCAAACACCAAGGGCTGTGATCTCAGATCTTGACAACTTGGAATCAAGGGGAAATATATACCAATGTGTACCACCACCTGTATCTCTCATTTTTTACCAATTATATATTCAAACATATTATTAAAAGTAGAAGTCAAGGAGTAAACTTATGTCATCTCCTAAAACACACACATACCATAAGTGTGTATAGAAGATTTAATTTGCATAAATTCTAAGAGAGTAAATGGAGTAGAGATTATTAGAGGAAATTAGTAATATGAAACATAAAAGTTTTTAAATACAACTCACATGAGGTTTCCATGAAATCAATAAAGCAAGGATAGATTGCATATCTGCATTTACCACAATGCAGAGTTAGTATACTCCTTCATTTTGCCCAAATGTCTTGTATTCATACAAAAGCTTCAAATGAGCAAGTGTAGATTACTTAAGTAACCAATTCTGTTGGCAAACACTTGCAGAAAAGATTATGGCATGGAATAGTGAAAGTGTTCTATATATCTATCTGGCATTTGAAAATTCCTTAATTTCATTACATGATGATATATGCTTTATATTAGTAAAATTCACCCATATATTAAATTCTATGAAAGTAATAAAACCTCTGCTTGATGGGTACACAAACTTGAGGATGACAAACTGATTCTGGGATTCATCTCTTGATGCTAGAATCTTCTGAAAATGGATAAAACATTCTGTAATCTTATTAAGTTAATGCTGATACTTGAAACCTGGGTCATCTCTAAATTCACAGTTTATGAAGTTAAAACAAAAAAAAAAAACAAGAAACAAACAGGAGAATAATGACTACAATGTATTATACCTTATAAAACTGCAACATTATACTAAGATCTTGGAAAAGAACAGTAAAACATCAGTTTTAAGATTTCTTTTCTAGAATAAAACTAATTTTGCAATGATATCATGCTGAGTTGTTTAGAACAACAAGTCTCTTGAGTGTTAGACACAAATGAAGATAACTCTTTCTCATTTTTATTCTTAAAATCAATGTTTTTTCTTATGGTAATGCTTCTTTAACTTTAGCCAGAAATATTCTGTCAAGGTTTTAGGGAATATTCAGACTCACCAAAGTGGCACATTCCATAAAATCTGCAGTGTTTTTATAAGGTATTTTAGTCACATGTCTTTTTAGGACTCATCTATGTGACCCAAATCTGTCCAGTGTTAGCACTGGTCTCACATTTTTAGGTGTTCTGGGGAGGATTTTCCAGGCTCCTCGCCATACATTACCCTCTTTTTCCCTTCTGCCCTACCCTTACTTCCCCTTTGCCCTGCTTCCCTTTCTTTCATCTTTATGGGCAAATGTCCCAACATTCACTGTGCCTCTTCAGTGCAAAGACACAGATTGGTTACCAAATGACCTGTTTGCATGGGCATTTTCAGAAGAATAGAAGCTGCTCAAAAAGTTTTTTTTTTTTTTTTTTACATCTTTGAACAGCTCCTGCTTGGGGCAATTTAATTTCTTATGCTCTAAGCAATGTAAGACAGAATGGAAGAAGAACCAAAGCATACTGTCTACCTGGAACTATTGAAAGCACTCTACACACACTAATTTCACAGCTCTCAGTAGTTTTATCATTTCTTTATTTACTGGATGAGGGAACTGAAGCACAGAGAGATTAATGTGCATTTGTCATGATGCCAATACAAAGGGTGGGGTCAAGACCATTCTGTAAACCACCTGATTGTACTGCCCAGCAGACTTTAGTCTATGCTCTGTTGCTTCCTGGTTCCTAGGCCACTTTATTTCATTGAGTCTACTTTTTTCCGTCTGTAGAGTGAAATGAGTGGAGATAAAAATTTAGCTACCATAGTGTTTACAGTTCAGCTATGAACTGCCAAGCCTTCAGTGGTTTGCTTTCCTGAATATACTCCCCAGACTTACCTTTTTGAAAGGAAATACATACTTAAAGAAATTTCTTTACTAGACAGCCATTCTGATCACTGAGACTGGGAATATATTGGATATATTTGACAATATCCCAATTATTAAAGAAGAAATCTTTCTTCCTTCCAATTACTTTTAAGTTCTTGGAGTTTTACTGGTGAGGCACCATTGCCACAGAAGTTGGCACTCAGATTACAAGATCTCTAGCCTTCTCAACAGATAAGGAAGGCCCTTTCTTGTAACCTGCCGAGTCTGGTGGTCTTAGCAGAAGTCTTGCAGAAATCTCTCTCTCTCTCTCTCTCTCTCTCTCTCTCTCTCTCTCTCTCTCTCTCTCTCTCTCTCTCATTTTACAAAAATTTCTCCCTATGTAATCCAAGTAGTCCCATAACTCTCTATGTAGACCAGGCAGTCTTCAAATTAACAGAGATGGACCTGCCTTTGCCTTCAAGTGATAGGATTAATAGCATGTGCCAGCACACCTGGCCCATAGGATTTCTTGATATCCCATATATGGAGCATCAGAAAAAAATGAAATACTGATTTGGGGGTAATTTTCTTAATGAGTGTTCTCAATAACATTTTGTTTTTCCTGAAATAAAGTCTCCATCTATTTGATCCCTGAAGGCCTCTCATATTCTTATCTTAATTTGTATTAAAACATTTTTAAATTAGCTTAATATTCTTAACATTTAGAACTTTTTTTTGAAATCTGTCTATGTTTAGCCTGAAGACAGCCACATTTTCACTGGAAACATCTAAAGAATTATCTTGGAAAAATTCCCAGTTTCTAAATGTATCAAGTGAGACATCTTATATCCACATGAAAGTGAATGACTATTGTTAGGTCAGTAATCAGTGAGTAACAACAGAGTGTTTGGTGTGTCCTGCTCTCCTTCAAGTGTATGTAGGAAGGAGCCATCAGAGCATTTTGTATACATATTTCTAGTGCATAGGTCACTTTATCAAATAACTGCACTCAAAGTATTTCATTAAAGTAAATACATTCAAGAAATAATATTAGTATGTATGTAAAATTTTCTTTATGTACTTTCTTAGCAATAGACATATTTATTCATTCAATATGTAAATACATAAATCTTAATAACTTGGTGAATTTTACTATATAGGTGAATGTTTTTGAATTCTATATTCTATGTGAAGTGTAAGATATTTACAACTGAATTACACATAAATGAGGATACTGACCATGTCTTTCTTTACTGAGGTTTTCTGTACACAAAATACTCATATTGGATGATGTGTTATGTATATGTTCTTATCAGCTGGTCATCTTGAGTAATTGGTGAACACTTCATGATGTTTTTTGCTATTGGTACTGCAATTCCTCTAGATAGGAATATTGGGAAACATACATAGCACCACCAAAGTTGAAACAAATGTTGATTAATCGGAATAGAATAAATAATGAAGGAAAAATAAAAAGAAATACATTGTCAATTTGACAATCAAGATTTTTTTTAAAAAATGGCTTAATGGCTCTCAATATAGGCATATCTATTTAAAGCCATATAATTATACAGTATATAATTTCCAACTAAGTATATATTCATGTTTGTGCCCATAAATATTTCATATGTCATGAACATTTTCTGACAAAGAAGTTGAAATTGCAAAACATAAGTTTCAAAACAGACTTTTCCTCCAGCATCATCATTTAGTGGCTTCATCTTATATTTAATATACTTCATATTTGCATGTGTTGCATGGCTGACTTCAAAGGAGAATCAGTAAAGTCATTTGTCTATTCAAACCTCCAGAAAGCTTCTACGGTTAACTGTTGAAGACATGAGCAGAACATGATGACACAACCACATCTTTTGCAGATTTTTCTTTGCTTAGAGAACTTAAAGATTATTTTCTTCATTTTACTTGTGCTTTATTCTGTTTGGATTCTATATGTGTTTTATTATTTTAAATGTTTATTTCTTCTTTTCCTGTTTAATGGAATCAAAGTACCAACAGTTAAGTGCCATAACTGTTATTTGGGGTGACCAATACAGCTCAGTTAATTCCACAAATATCCTTTGGATATAGCAAATTTGAGAGAAAATAGGGTTTTGTTGATATCAACAACAGCTCTTGAGAGCTCCATTTCCTTCATGTAGTTTTGAAGTGCCTTTCCTAATTGTAAAACCAGATTTAAGTATGGTCCAACCACATTTCTTCTGTGTCATACTTACCAGTGGAGTCTTGCACAAGTGAGTTTAAACTCTGACTTTGTTTTTCTTAAATCTTTAAAATGAGGTTAATAATGCCTATGCCACAGAGCTGTATATGAATTAAACAGCAGCCTCTGCTTTGTAAATGCTGTTCCTTCAACCTGACTTTGTTTACTCTGTTTTTAATGTGGTGGTGCAACCTTAAATGGAAGAATGGCATCTTGGAAGAAAGTGGGTAGTGGAATGTTTTAAGCACTGGTCTGCAATTATGTAAGTAAATGGAAGAAGTGCAAGGAGGATATTGATGGCTTGCTTTTCCTCAGCAGAGCTGCATTAAACATAAAGGGGAGTCATTTTATTGAATAATAAAAGCCTGACAATCACTGTGATTGGCTGGCGGCCATTACTGCAGTGCAATTCTAAACAGCTTGTTTTTCAAAGTTCTTCTTGAATAACTCTCCAAACGCAGACATTGCCTGGCCTGATCTCAAGCTCCAAAACTCATTTTAAAAGTGAAGTTGCTCACATTCCAGTATCTCTGTAAGTGAAGGAAAATGTATGCATTCAAATTGACTTCTCTTTCGTGTATTTGGATCTGCGTATTTTGAAGCGGTAGAAAATTTAGCAAACTCAAACTCAAGTTGAGAGAGAACAATTCATGAGGCGTGGAACAGAAGGGCCATGTTTGAAGGGACCTACTAAACAAAACAATAAAACAAAAGAAGGAAGACCTACATGGTCTTAGCACAAACCACAACATTTCCTCTGCATTCTCCAGAGGAAAATCCGGGAGCTTCTGAACAAAACTTAGGCTTCTGATGATCTGGAGTCCACTCTGATGCACCCATCTGTCCCTGTCAGCATTTCAAATCCTCTCTGGAAAGTGTGTATAATGAGTGGGTCCAGCTGGCAATTTACCAAGATAAATATTTAATGATTTTAATGGCTATTTTAAATATTTTTTCTTTAAATTGTGGATTAATACTTTATTTGAGCAATGAATTCTGCCCAGGACATTGGAGAAGCATTTGCTGCTAGGCTCTCCATAATGAAAGCATACTTAAATGTCAAAACTGTCCAGGTTAGATACCTTCCTATGCAGACATTTTATCTTAAACATCAACCTTGGAAAGAGTGAGATAAAGATCAGTGCAGGAATGTGAGAGCCAAAAAAAAAAAAAAAAAAAAGACTGTATTTATTTTCATTTTAAAACACAGACATGGCAATTAATTTTGTGAAATCCTGATTCAAAGCAACACAGAGAATTGGTTTTGATATGAATATTGCATGAAAGATGAAGAAAAATTAATGCGTTGCAGAGCCCAGAAAGCTGATTCTGCAACAGGCAGCAGTAGAAGAATCCCAAAGCAGTCAGTGATTGGCTGGTGGAATCTTTGTTCCAGCGACAGGCATCCCGCAGCAGATGCTGGGTGAACTCCCTGTTTTGCCTCCACCTTCCAAAGCACTGCTCAGTCGCCTGGCTCATGCCTGAGCCTGGGCTGCCTTCTGGTGAGTGGTGCACATCTCCCCCTCTCGACCATCCGCCAGGTGCCTGCTGCTGGGCAAGCACTCACACAATGGACTCACTTGTTTCCCTTGCTCCTCTCTGTGGACTTGCAGCCTGAGAAAACAACTTGCAGGAGTCAGGAAGGACCCTGCCTGGAGCTGGGACCCGAAGAGCCTTCCAGACAGGTCGAAGCTGATCTTCACACAGACAAAACAAACAATGCATGGCCCACTAAAGAATAAATTATACACGTCCACGCCCCCGCCCAGCACCATGCAACAAGCAAAAGAAAACCTGGGACGGGATTTTTCAAAATAAAAGATTTTGTTTTCTCTTTCAAACGGGGAATACCCCAAGACAGCCAAAAGGATTGATGTTGGCTTTGCAGTGACAACGCCCCCTGCATCGCGTAGCACGAATCCAGGTTCCCTGAGAACCACAAGGTGGGAAACAGACCTAGGAGGAGGAAGTGGCATAGGAAAAGCAGTTTAGAAGAAAAAGGAACTTAGAGATCAAATGAATAAAACGATCGAGTTTGAAACCGGGCTTGAAGAGTGAAACTTGGGGAGCGGAAAGGACGGGAGCTCTCCGCAGGAAACTACCTGGAGATGAAAGCTGGAAAATAAGGAAGTGGCAAGCGGCAACTTTACAGTGGACAGCAAGTTGTGTACCCTGTGAGGCCTCTGCTGAGCATCCCTAAGCTTCCCTTTTTGGCGGAGTGCCGGCAGCATCAGCACCAGCGGCGGTACCAGCAGTGTCAGCGGCGGCGGTGGCGGCGGCAGCTGCGCGCCTCCGGCCCGCCCCGCGCGGTCCCCGCTAGCCCGCGCCCTGCCCGTCTGCGTGTGCGTGTGCGTGCGCTCAGCCCAGCGTGAGCGGCACCTGCTAGTCCCGGCTCGCCCGCCGAGGAGGCCGCCTCGCCGGGCTCCCACCGCCGTGCCTGCCGGAGCGGCTCAGAGGGCTTCGAAGGCTCCGAGGTCGCCCAGCAGCCGCGGTACCCCCGCCGCCTGCAAGTCCGCCTGGCTCCGAGTCACGTGTCAGTGCCCGAGGCAGAGACTGAGAAAAAAACGCGCTTCATTCCTTCTTCCACCGCCATACTGTATTTTCCTAAATCTCATTTTTATTCCAACATTTTACTCCCGCTCGGTGAGTACCTTCTCAGTGGCATTCTTGTCCTATTCTTTTTTTTTTTTATCCTTTTTTTGTTTTTGTTTTTTTTTTCTTCTTTTTTTTTCTTCCCACTTCTTTGATTATTGTTTGTATTTGGGAAAGCTGACGAGCATGGTCTTAAGCCTTTTCCTGAATCAAGTTTTCCTAGCATGCAATGGTTCTCTAGACAAGGCGCTGTGTCTGGGAGTCCGCCGTAGCGGTGCCCGCTGCGAGCGGCTCCCAAGTCCAGCAAAATGTGCAACTGGTTTTATGAAAAAAGCGTTGTGAATTATGGTGCCTATTTTTTCCCTTTGTAAAGATAAGAAAGCATGTTTCTAACTCTTTTTTATATACTCTTTTTCCGATTACATTTTTGTATAGGTGGGATTTTCCAGCAGTGTTCACAAGTTTGTCGTCTTGCAATTCGGTGCGCACCACTGAGCAAAGACATTAATTTTGCATTTTTATGACCTTTTTGGAAGCCTGTGAGAAATATTTCGTTTTTTCCCCTCCTGTTTTTGATATCAGTTGATAACGTGAAACTTTTCTTGCAGCTAGTTAATGGGATTATTTTTAAGCAAATGTTTTTTTCCTCCTTTACATTAACTATGACTTTTGCACATTTGACTTTTTTATTTAAAAAAACCGAGTTAATTTTATGATAGATATCCTGATATCTATATCTATATTATCACTTCTTCCTCCTTCTCCTCTCCCCGTAAATCAATTTTCAAATGATGGCAGTGGAAGGTTTTTCTGGAAAAAAAAAAAATGAAGTGCGGTTTGGTTTCCTTGTCAACGGAAGGATGAAGTGAACAGCACAACAGCTCGCAGAGAGCAGGTACTTGGCCCCCTCGGTGGCGTTCCCCGGGTGTGTGATGGCAACGCTGGCCAAGAAGTCTGTGTGCGCGCGTGTGTGCGTGTGCGAGGGTGTGTGCGCGTGTGCGCGCTGGTTCCGGGCTGTGTCCTAGCCCGCGATGGGGAAAGCAGCGCCGGGAGCCAGAACCAAAGTGCTCTCCAGGCCGCGATTGTTTTGAAGGTGCGCGCAACCCTCTCCCCAGAGGCGCCTTGGTTGTGGTGGCCTCAGCGCCCCGGGCAGTCTGGCAAGTTGGTCTGGGCCACCCGCAGCGCCGGAAGCAGAGGACCCCGGGGGGCGCTGGCGGTGGGGAGATAGGGCCCTCCAGGCGCGGGAGATGGAGAGGTGAAGGGGCGGGAACCCGGGCCGCCCAGGATCTGGCTGCTGGCCAGGCGGGGCAAGCTGGAGATTTCTAGGATGGCAGTGGTCCCTGAGCGCCGCACTCTCGCCTCCGCGCCCCGCGTGAGCAGTGCCGTGGGTCCTTCTCAGCCGCCTCCACTGCCTCCGGTGGCTTTACCTTCTTCAGTGTTGTCTTCCTCATGCTTTCCCGGAGGTGTTGCGTTGGTTTTAAGCCCTTGCTGGTGTTGTCCGAGGAAAGGGAATGGTCACTTGTACCGGTGTTCACTTGGGTTTAATGAGACGATGCCTCCAAGGTACAAAATTAGCCTTTCTTAATTTTAAATAGACAATATTTCTCTCTTCTTACCTACTGGATACTGGTTGTGCAGACGCCCTCCTGCCCCCAGT
Source organism: Cricetulus griseus (assembly GCF_003668045.3). Taxonomy (NCBI): domain Eukaryota; kingdom Metazoa; phylum Chordata; class Mammalia; order Rodentia; family Cricetidae; genus Cricetulus; species Cricetulus griseus. The sequence goes on along the minus strand of NC_048595.1, from coordinate 135,291,700 downwards.
CCAGAGGACAGGATAGGGCAAAGGGTTACTGAAGGTGGCCACTGTTGTTGGTGCTGGAGTAGTCAGTGTGGAATGCTTTTGAAGGTGTTTGGGTGTCCTGTTGCATGCATTCAGTAAACCCAGCAATACTTTTCATTACTATAGCATTACCTGGCAATAAAAAGTCTTTACTTGTCACACTAATAGAATCTGTTACCCAGTAAACATAGGTAAGACAGACTGAATCTTAAAATCTGGAGAAGAACTGGTAGTATTTTAATAGGTTGATTTTGAACGTTTCATTTTCTTCTCTTTCCCACCTTAAATGAAAAGTTCAATGTTAAGTTTCTCATGCACACTCTTTGGGCTATGATAAAATAAAAAGTGAGATTACTTTTTACCTCATTAAGTTTTCTTCTAGATTATCTAAAAAAATAAAGAACCAAACCTGAGTAAACAGAAGGACCTATAGCCAAAAGATGAATAACTTATTCTATGAGGTTTTCAAGAGAACATTTCATTGAATCTCTGTATGCGCAGCCTGTGACAGGAAAAGTGTTGTGTTTTATGCTTTGCAGTGAAAGAATAAAGACTCCAAAGGAAGTTTAAAATACACTGTAATATCTAGGGACTTATGCATACTTATGCCACACTGGTATAACTCTTAAAATCCTTGCAAGTTGCATGCGTTTCTGGTTGCTTATTTATTTATCTATCTACTTATTTGTCCATTTATTATGGGCTCAGGCAGCTTTTTATTAAGAAGTCTCATTGCATCTTTGAATGAGGAAAAGATCATTTTATTATCTGTAAACGACAGTCTTCATTGCTTGAAGTAAATAGTTCTAAAATTTGGAGCTCATAATATGACTCTAAACCTAAATATAGAATTTCTTCTTTAGTACAGTGAGGTCATTGCTCAAACACAGCTTTTCATATGGTTCAGGCAACAAACAAAATACTTTTAAAAGTCATTTACAATACCCTATGGGTTTTTAAAAATATTTTAAGTCATGTTGTTTTACATATGTAGAAATGTTGATTTAAAATTAATTACGTGGATATTCCTTTTTGTAGGTCATATGCATGATAAATTTTGTAATTCTTTGAAAATCAAAACAAAGAGATAGAACAAGGAAGAAAGAAATACGCTGTGTAAGAAAACCTGGGTGTCCATTAACAGGTTTTATCCCAACTTCAGCATGTTCTTCCCTGAGATTGGACAACTAATTAGGAGTTCTGTGTTGTTTCCACATGACTGAAATCAGAGACCAACACGTGTCATCAGATGAGAAGGGAGTTTCCGGTGGAGTCCTCTACATACAGTCCATGGCTTTTGTGGTCTTTTGCATTCATTTAGTGTTGATTTTTTTTCTTACAACAGATATTTATTTTAAATTTCTATCTGACTTTCAAATCATCCTAATCCCAGCCTCCACTAACTAAGCCAGAATTCCACAACTCCTTAAATTGGTCTCCTGGACTGGAGTTTGGGGCTTTAAAGCTGTTCCAGGCAATCTTCTACAGTTGGCATGGCCTACTGGTTTCCTATGGGAAAATACATGTTGTCTTCATTGACCAAGCTACCCAACGGGGTTATCATTAATTTAATCACTCCGTTTCTGTTGGTGGTAGTGCCTGTTTGTGTGTTTTGTTTCTTACAGATTATTTTGGAATATTTTTTTAACAAAATAAGAGAATGAATTTGCCAGTTAAAAGGCCAGGGACTACCTGGTTGCTGAACTATAAACTAATCTCTAGCTGTGATGAAGTTTTCACGAACATAAAACTACCTGTTACATTTCCTAGACTGATTCTCTGCAGTGCAAACTGTGGATGTTCTAAAAATGCTGGGCTTATGAATATATTTATAGTTTCTTTTAATGTCAAACATTGCCAAGGAGCAAAATCTTACTTCTGTGTTCTGTGTTCTATGTATGGTTTGTACAAACAAGCTTAAAATAAGCTTTCATCATTAAAATAATTACTCAATAAAATTTCTCTTTATAAAGAAAGAATCAGGTTGGACACTATTTTTGTTCTTCTGAGTTTGTGTCAATGAACGTACATTATAAAGGTGCTATGCATAAGGTGGGGAATTTTAAGCACACTTTAGATATGTTCATTAATATCTATAACTACAAAAGTATGTTAATTTGCTGTAATGGGATGACTGAATTTTTGGGAAACATTAATTATTTAAAGAGAATATTGAAATATGAAGTTTTATATTTTAAATGAAAATAACAGTTTAAGGTAAATAGAAGAATAATTTGAACTATCAAAAATTTCTATTTTCTCATTCAGTGAATCATGTTTTAAATGTATTCTGTTGTATTTTACAGACACTTTGCCTGTATGTATTTCTGTTCATTGTGTGAGTTCGGGGTGTGTGTGGAGGCTAGTAACAGGTGTTGGATCCCCTAGGACTGGATTTTTTGTAGATTTACCATTTTGGTGCTTGTAATTGAACCTGGGTCATCTGGAAGAGCAGCCAGTGCTTTTAACCTCTGGACCATCACTCCAGCATCTGAATATAAATTTAAGTAAAACAGTTATGCTTTGAATAAGTGATTCAAACATATATTAACACTCTTGTATTTGAAAGTGGGGTGTGGTCATGCTTTGGTAAGTGATATTGTAAGTCATTATGTAATGCATCAAATCAAATAAGATTTCGAGTCTTCTAAAGCTCTATTATGGAAGTAGGATATAAGGAAAGTGGATATTAGGAATTATTTACACTAAAATAAGACATTGTAGAATTACATGTAGAATAAGAATGTGTTTTCTAAAGAGCTGTTAATGACTTCTGTTGTACTACCATTAAGAAACATATATTGAGGAGAAATAGGCAAGATCTCCTTAGTAAATTGGGAACTTGGGGGGGAGGGGTAAGGGAAAAGGATGGTGGAGGAGAACATGAGGGATCTAGAAGGTCCAGTTGAGGGAAGAACAGAGAGGGAGAGCAAGGAAAGAGATACCTTGATAGAGGGAGCCATTATGGGATTATCCAGAAACTTGGCAGTAGGAAAATTCCCAGGAATCCACAAGGATGACCCAAGCAAGAATCTAACCAATATTGGAGAGGATACCTTAACCATTCTTCCCCTGTAATCAGATTGATGACTACCTTAATTTTCATCATAGAACTTTTATTCAGTAACTGAAGCAGATGCAGAGATCTACAGCTAAGCACTGGGCTGAACTCCGGGAGTAGAGTCCTAGAGAGGGAGGAATGATAATATGAGCAAAGGGGATCAAGACCATGATGGGAAACACACAGAAACAGCTGATCTGAGCAAGTGGGAGCTCACTGACTGCAGACTGACAGATGGAAAAGCTGCATAGGACCAAACTAGGACCTCTGAATGTGGGTGACAGTTGGGTGGCTCTTGCAGTTTGTGGGGCAACTAGCAGTGGAACCAGTATTTATCCCTAGTGCTTCAACTGGCTTTTGAAGCCCATATTCTATGGAGGAATATCCTACTCAGCCTAGATACAGCAGCTAGGGCCTATGGCCTGCCTCAAGTGATGTGACAGAGTTTATTGATTCCCCATGGGAGACCTCGTCCTCTCTAAGGAGTAGATTGGGGGTGGGGGACAGAGAAGGTAGGGGGAGCAGGAGGATGGGAGGGAAAGGGAACTGGGATTGGTATGTAAAATAAGGTTGTTTTTAAAATAAAAAACAATAAAAAGAGAAACATGTATTGTCCTATGATCCAGAAAGTAAGAAGTTGAGTATACAAAATGTCTGTACCAATTGCCAATAAATATTATTAACCTCTTACTGTTTCTAATTCTTTCAGTGAGCTGTAAAATGTTTTTAAGTTTTCTTAATGTATCTTGATTTTTTGATTTAATATATTTTTAATAATTGATATAAGCATTATAAGCTTTGCAGTAGTGCTGGTGAAAATAGGTGGCTTCATTGTATCACAATCATAAGAACAATAGGCATTGAACAAGACCTTAGGAGGGAGTAATGATGTATTGTATCAATACCATGTTACAGCATTAGCAAGTGGTATCAGCACACCTCAGCCACAGTCTTCCATAGATTACAAAATTTTATTTGCATAAGACATAGATTTGATTCAGTTATTGTCAGCATCCATTAAATTCACATTGTTGGTGAATTTTCCATCATTGTTTTGTTAGAATTATTCTGAACACTAAACATGTTTCTAAAAATTGACTTTGTACTTTCTAGTTATTTCAGATACTTAAAATTCTTGGTTTCCACTGGATTATCTTCATGCTTTTCTGATATTGATTCAGGGTAATTTCCACTTTGTTTTCTGTTACCAGCATAGAGAAGGAAGTGGGAGAAATTTGTCTAGGATGAATGTCCTCCGACATGTCCTTGGAGACTCCTCACCTGGAGTCAACACAGCAAGACTTATTTCTCTTCCTATGTATAAATCTAAGTGAGGAGAACTATGAAGGACACCGAAACACTGTCCTCATTTCCCAAAATGAACAATCGAAAGCCTCACCGAGCATAGTCATAATAGTGAAAAGGTAAAGAGTTCATATACAGATGTATTTATATGGTAAAATATAATTTAACTCACCAGTTAATATTATTTTTGTTTAGAATAAAGTAGTTGATTTTTTTTCTCAAAATTTTACAGTAGATATTAATTATGCTTATCCATCCTGTATGTGTTTAGATAAGATGTTTATGTAAATTTTGATAACTATATGCTAACTACTTATAGAATCAACATATTCCTGAGCTAGTCTAGATATTTTATTAGTCAGGGATAGAGAAAAGCTATTTGTTCCTTACTGAATGACAAAGAAAAAGAAATGTAAGAGACATAATGTTTCTTTTCTAAAAAGTTTTTATTAGCATATATTAATAATACACTTAATTAATTATATTTTCTTACATGTACACAACATATTTCAATTGTATTTAGCCCAATCACATTCTCTTGTCCCCTTCTATCCATTCATCTCTTCTCTCTCTCTCTTCTCTCTCTCATGCACGAGCCTGTGTGTGTGTGTGTGTGTGTGTTTGTCCCAATGAATTTCATCAAGTTGTTAAAAGGAGCATAGTAATAGCTTGTTTATGGAGTGTAGGCACCTTACCAGTAAGAAAATTTCTCTCCATCCCCATTAGCCTTTATCTATATATAAATCTTGCCAGAAGGGTCAACTCTATAAGAGGCCCTTCAAAGACAGTGTATAGATAGTCCCAATGATGTGAAGAGCTTGGGCATGTAATCAGAGCTGCAGAGTTCAAGTCTACAGTGATGTTATACCTGGAAGTCAGTGTTCCACTCAGTTCTTCCCTCCCTCAGCTCTTACTTCTTAGTGAGCCTTCTGTGATGTTCTCTACCTTAGAAGGGATTTGTATGGATGATATCGATGTGCCACTTATGGGTGGACATTCAAAAATCATTATTCTTTGCACTTTAACCAGTTATGAGCCTCTGCAGTCACTATTGATAGCTGGGGCAAATAAACAAACAACAACAACAACAACAAAACACCACCACCACCACCAAAAAGCTTCTCTGACTAAATATGAGAGCAGGGTTATCATGAGCAAAGCACAGTTACCATTGTAAGGCATATCATTGTCCATTTATCAAACAACAAAAGAAGCTTTCCCACTAGGGTTGTGACCTTCCTAGCCATGAGATTTTTAGCCATATTAATAGTATCCCATAGAAATTCTCTACTGATGTATGAACATTAACTCCAATCAGAAAGAGATTGGTTATCCACATAACAGATTTGCCACTGGGCCTATCTTGTCTGGTGGTTTATATTGTTGTGTACAATGTTTCAAGCTGACTGAGACTGTTGATGATAATTTTCTTGAGTAGCTGGTATAACACCTTCAGGAACTATGAAGGCTACCCATTGGAGACAAATCTTCTAGTTATTTTCCAATATGACATTGTGCAAATAAATGCCCTTCTACTTCTTCTTCCCCTACTGAGTAGGAAGTGCATCACTGTTTCACATGTCAAAGGAAACTGGTTGTAACAGATAAGTGCCCAGAGTTCACACAGGTGTCATAGGGTCAAGTAATATGTAGGAAGTCTGATTGACATCCCCTGGCCTAAGTTTTGCATACTGCATATTGTGGGCAGACAAGATTTTGAGTTGTTTTGCTTTTCCTAAGTATAAAACAGTTTCTATATGTTTATTATACGTTTCTATATGATACATTATAGGGACTATAATTAGCTCAGTTTTTTATTAATGAGTTATTATTAGCTATTACTTAAGTTGGAAATAAAAATAGGTAGTATCACATGGAGAATTACTAAAGAATCCCCAAAGGACTGTGTTAGCACACATTTATGTAGAATTCTTGGAGCATTGACCAATACAGGCAAATTGGTGAGCTACCTTACCTGGTCAATCTGATACTAACATGAAATAGACTGTTCTTTGTCTATAGTTGCTTTGTAGAAGTCCCGTGGGGGAGAAAAACATTCAACATTGTTTTACTAAGTAGGAATGTAACCTATTTCCTTCAAACTCTGATGGCATAGTACAGAAAATTAAGTCTTTTAGACAGGCAAGGTAACCAAACAAGCTCTTCCTTTCATCATGCTACAAGGCTATGAATATAGGTGTTGCCTCTGTCTGCCAACATCTCACCATCAACTTCATTTCCATCGACGATTTTCACTGTTACACTCATTTAAATGTGACACTTTTTACGAGCTCATTTTATCTGTTTGTTAATAATGTAAAACACATACGACTGCAAAAAAGTTATTTTAAGATGCTGTGTTTAATTGCTGTTTCAGATGTGTGAAAACCTTCTATTATGAAGTAGATTCCTTGGTGTTTTAGAAAGTGAATATTATCAGGAACGAGAAACATAAAGCAGAATGAGGAAAGGCTTAATGAACAAGAAGAAATGGACTTTAGAGACTGTTAAACACAAATGTACATAGCCATCAAGTCAGTAGTTTAAAAGCCAAGGTAAAATAAGGATTAAAAAACGTCCCTCATATGTTGGAATCTGTTTATCATAGACATTGGTGTTAGGAAACAACAGCTGAGATGGTATAAAGAGGAGATCCTTGTATACTTTAGGATGAGAGAGTGTATATATATCACATCCCACTAGTTTGAAGTCCCAGCATTAACTTAGGAAGAAATAAACAATGAGCAACTGAAAGAATATTCAAGGCTGGAAGGACATATTAAAAGCTGTCTATAAAAACATTTAGGAGGAGATAAGACATGCAGGGGCATATATTAATACCTGCATTCTCTTACTATGAGACACAAGAGAATGGTAAAATGTAGAAAAATTACTGCAGTTGAGAAGTGTGTGTGTATCCTCTATGTAAAGCATAGACTCAAAGAAATGTAAGAATTGAAGAAGTAGAGTTCCTTTAATCTGTGGTTAAAGTCATTTAATAAAAATAAAAACAAATTAATGAGAGATAATAAAATTGGACAGGTGAGATAATTGTCATAATGCATATGGTGTGGTAACATATACGTTGTATGTGTGTGCATTTGTGTACTTATGTGTGTAACATGATCTTTTCAGGAAGAGCAGTGAGACATTTTCTGGAAATATATAAATGTTTTTGTACATTTAGAAAAACCAAACCAAACCATAAATAAGTGGGATTGCTCTAAGAAAGAAACAAAGGGCTAATCTGTCAGTATTACAATGGACTGTGAAGATTTTAAAGAAGCATACAATTCTTTTCTTATTACTCTATAATAGAAAAACTTCAAGCCCATGAGTCTCTTGCAGCACTCAACACATCTAGTAACACACCATGGCTTCTGGCGATCTGTCCCCAGCTAAGGAGACCGGTTCTAGTAGAGAAATATGATTGTCAATCTGGGATTTCTCCTCCTAGAAAGCAATAGAAATGCTCAAAGGTAAATAAGTTACACCAATGGAAACATGAGCTTGTTTGAAAGGTCCTCCAGGTGCCAAATTTGGATTGATTTTTTGCATTAAGCACAAGGAGAGTAAATTATAAGATACCAAATAAAGTAAAATATGTAATTCTACAATGATATTATAAATGAAACCATAATAAAAGGCAAAATTCCAATAATTACCCAAGCTAAGCCTTTATATAGCTTATCTTTTTAGATGAACTCGTTACTTTAAGAGGAACAGATTCCCTTGATGAATAATGTGAGTTACACACACTGACTATCTAAAGGAAGCCCACATTTGTGTTACACTGCATAGATCTTGGGAAATTTTATGATATAATGAATAAACTCAGGGGCTTTTCCTGATGGAATCAGGTTATAGACTTGGAGTTGCTAGAGAAAGGGGCTTCACTGCTGATTGGGATCTATGATAACCTCATGTTTATCTCTTCTAGTTTTCTATGTTCCTATGCCAATACCAGTAAGTCTGTCTTCTCAGATATTTGGAAGCACAATGTTAGGTAAAGATTAAACAAAACCCCTGTGAAGACCTTAGCCAAATCTTATCTGTGTCACTTGTAGTCAACAGAAAAGTGCAACACTTGGCCTGTAACCAAAGCGGTCAAGTTAGGCAGAAGGGTGTGAAACAATTGTGGAGTTGGTTATTCAGGTATCCAAAGTCCTACCGACTGACACAAATAAGAATGGCAAGTTCAAGGAGGCAAGAGCAACTCTGTGAGGGGAATGAAGCAGGAAGGTTATGATTTGAGACCTGGAGGCACACTATGGAAATGACTGCAGCTTCAGAGGAGATTATTATGCATCTAGGTTTTTAATGAAATATAGACAGCTGTGAACACACTTTGGAGCATGGTGAGGCTTGTAGGTAGCTGAGGAAGAAACTATAAGTGATATGTTAAATTTCTGTGAACTCAGTCTAGTGTAAAATCTATTTTTAAAATGGTCATAATTGGACAACAGGAAAAATGTAAAGGAAAGCTATAAATGTATGAAATAGCAGTGAACTTTCCTTAAGTTTATAATCTATAACACTGGTGTTTTTTTCCCATTGTGACTTCTAGGGTTTTATTATTTTCTTTACATTGCCAAGAAAACTGTGCTATGTAATGTGTATGTTCACTTTACTTATGTCTACATGTGTTCTGATAATGCAGAAATAAAATCATCAGTGGATATGGAAATGTAATTAGTCACTTATAAAGAAGTCATTGATCAGAATTGTGTATTACAACTAAATACACTCTTAATATAAAGAAAACAAGTTAGATCTAAATAAAGACATGAAATATTTGCTAACACATTTTTTTTTCACTGCAAGTACATATGCTAGTTTTATTAAGGTATAAGTCTTGGTTGCAGAAGAAATGATTAGTATTTGTCATTTTGCTGCTCCATTCCCATCCCAGTCAATGGTGACAATTGGACACTGATAGCTGGCATTTAGATTATCTTTTTGCTCACTGTTTTTATCCTAATCCAGATACAGGAGAGGACTGGGAAACAAACAGATAACTTGCAAAATGTCTCAGAGCTACAAAGTTGCTTAGTGAGATTTGAAACAAAGGTGTGTTGATTCTAAGACTTGAAAATGGACTCCTGTGATTTATCCAGAAGGGAGAAGAAAAATGATGCTTTGGTTTGGACATGAATTAGTTAGTGACATTTCTCTATCACAGTTTACATGCTCACACAATGAATCATCTCTCATTAATTTCATCCATAGAGAAGACAGTTAAGAATTAACATTGCTTTCTCTAGGACTGATAATGGCCCTGGTTTTTAGAGTCTACTAAAACTCTTCTATGTGAAGAGTTTTTAGAAGAGTATTTCTCACACAGTATTTAATTGGAGAAATTTTTTAAATAGCTAAGGCAGTGTAATTTTGGAGATTTTTTTAAGTTGGAAAATATAGCAGAAGAAAGTCTACTCCACCTTATGAACTAAGAACTTACTTGAGAAGTAATTACCTCATGAAGTTGATAATTAAGCATAGATGATAGTACGTAGTTTGTGTATCGTGTTTTTTTAGATATTATTTATTTATTATATATACAGCATTCTGCTTCCATGTATATCTGCACAACAGAAGAGGGCACTAGATCTCATAAGGGATGGTTGTGAGCCACCATGTGGTTACTGGGAATTGAACTCCGGAATTCTGGAAGAGCAGTCAGTGCTCTTAACCTCTGAGCCATCTCTCCAACCCAGTCTATTGTTTAAAAAAAAAATCTTTGTAGCATACTTAGAATGTTCAAATTTAGAGTATCTGAAACTAAAGTATTAGGGGGCACAAAAATAAATGAAACTAAGAAATATTTTTTCAGCTTTTTAATATGGTTGACAATATAACTATGCTAATTGTTAAAATTACATTAAGGAAGGCTGCTGTGGATATCCATTTTGTTTTATTTAACTTTAGTACCCAGTCTTCCATATTTGTGATTTTCTTTTATTTTAGAATTGCAGGCCAAGCGGTGGTGGTGTACACCTTTAAACCCAGCACTAGGGAGACAGGCAGATCTCTGAGTTTGAGGCCAACCTGGTCTACAGAGCAAGTACCAGGATAGATTCCAAAGCTACACAGAGAAACCATGTCTCCAGCAACCAAAAAAAAAAAGAAAAGAAAAAAAGAATACTTTTTATGTATTGCAGTTCGATGACAAAGCAAAGAAGAAAAAGAGTGGGTAGAGAATTGGAAGTTAGTGCATCATGACAAGCATTCTAGAGTCTGACACTACAGAGTGGAATTGTAGTAGGGGTAGCAGAGTGGGCCTCACATTTCTGAAATTTCGTAGATATTATAAATAATAATGAGACAGATCAATCTATTTTTTATATTCTAACTAACCCAATTAACCCAGTACATCAAAAATGACTTCTATACATAAACATTACAAAATTACTTTAACCACATGCTGGCCTTTCTGCCATGTCTTTAAAATCTGGTTTTATATTATACATGAAGTGCAGATATACACATGGCTTACATGTGCACACCCCTGTGGCTTTCACAAAGTCCAGGCTCAGGGCTGGGGAAAATCTCTGGACTATGTCATGATTTTAAACTCTTTTAGACATCTTATTCATTTTCAGAGCATAGCCAGGATAGATTTTTAAAATACTCTCTGATTGTTTCAATTTCAACTTTCACTTTTTATTAAGAATATAAATTGAAATCCATTCAAACTCATTTTGTACTAAGAAGTAATCCCAAAATATGGCCAGTTGACTAGGAAATATCAGATTTATCTTCTCAGCTATTTTTCTCTAGAAGCAAGGTAACCACTTGGCCAAATATGTTTTTTCAATCAGTTCATTCATAATTTGGTTCTATATGGAAAGGAATAATATTGCTATGAATGGACATTTTCACAGAGGCTTTTGTTTAAGGAAATTTCCCTGGTGTTTATGGTTTGGAGAGAATTGTCCAGAGCTGTGCAAAGTTGTTCATTTACTATGTTATAAACAGAATGATATAATAATTAAATTTACATACAGATTCAGTGCCCATTGACTACTAAGTTTTAGAGATTATTGTAAAATCAAGTAGCAAGTTCTGTGTTTTATAATCTGTTTTGTTTCTGAAATATGTAAATGTAGAAAAATAAGAAGCTCCCGTACTCTTCTCTTCCTTTGCCACTTCAACATTATTTGCATCATGTCTTCTATTTTTGTTAGATAACATTTTTTCTGGGATTTGCTCAAATATGTTTTCAAATTCCACATTAAATGGCTTTTCTTCATGATGTGATCCAGCCTCCTACATAAAGAGTCTAGACACATACTATTGTGCAGCCTGTATATCAAATATGATGGTGATAATAGAAACACTAACAAAGGGCTGGGGAGATGGCTCTAGGAGTAAAGTGCTGGCTGCACAAGCATGAGGACTTGAATGAGAATCCCTTGCACCCTTGTAAATCAAGACAAAATAGCACCTGTCTGTGATCCTAATGCACAGAAGATGGGATGTGGAGACAGAAAAAATACTTATAGCTCACATGGCCAACTAACTTGGTGTACATAGTAGAAAGTAATACAGAGACCCTATCTCAAACATGATAGAAAGAAGAGACCAATACCCGAGTTGTTCTCCAATGTCCATGCTTCTACTATCACATATGTACACATGCACGTGTATCATATACATGCGGTACATGTACAGACATACTGAACATTGCTTTTGTATTGATTGTGCATCAGGGATTGTCCTCCTTGGTGGATTCGGGCACGTGAATTCTTTTCCAGACATTTTCAGTATTGTAAATTCTCTATTCATGGTACCTGAAGGCAAGAAACAGCTACTGTCACAGTAAGATGCTGTTATTTCTAACTATACATCAGCTCCCAAACTATATGTACTATACTTAGGTAATAATTTGCCTCAATAAGTTCATTGGCAAATATCTGTAAAATTCAGAACTTACATTGAAACCAATTTTAATTTTCTTTTCACTGCCTCATTTATGACTGACATAGCTAGTGAACACTGTGAAAGCACTCAGTTTGTCTCTGTCCTAGGTGATAAGTAATGATAAAAGTCTACCCTGAGTTCACATGGTCCAATAACTTAATTTTGATCATTCACATGGGATATTTGAAAAGCACATTACTTATAAATTTCATGTTTCATGTGTTTATGGTAAAAATTCAAAGTAATAGCATTTCACATGTGAGTGTTTTCTACATTTTATTGTTTAAGCATCTACAATGTTATTATAGGTCATCATGGACTTGTAACAGTTAAGAATAGTTAGATAGTTAGATCAGAACATGCATAAGAGAAAAGAGCAAATAAAGTGAATGTGGCTTGAGACTGCCATAGCAGAGAAAGGCTGAATAGCCACATAACAAGCTTTGTCTTCAGGAAAAAAAAAAAAAAAAAAAAAAAAAAAAAAAAAAAAAAAAAAAACTCTTCATAAGGCAGGTTTTTAAATGGGAATTAAATAATTTAACATAGAGATTTTTATTTTTATCTTGGTTTATGGTACTTTCTAAACATTTCCTTTGAGTGAAAGTGTTCTGAGGCTTAATAAATTTGAAAATAACTACCTTAGAGAAGTTTTTGCCTAGAGTTTAACTATTTGTAAATTTATCCTAAATTAATTTTGTTGCTTTATTGAAATGCAGATGTTTCAACATTTGCCACTTAAAACAAAGAAGAATTTTCCATTTAGGTAAATTAAAGCTAAAACAAAACATGATTGATTTTGTTTTCCTCAGCAAAACTACAACTGCTTTAAATTTTTTTCACTTAAAATTGTAGAATTATATCTGATTTAAGAAAATTTAGGTTCAAACCAAATATTACTGATATTTTGTTTTCTTAAAGTAGTCTTACTGGCAAGGTATTGTAGAAGTTTTCAGAGTTTGTGAGTATAAAATGAAAAGTATTAAAAGTCTACTTTTTGTTGAAGTGAAGGCTATGGGATGACAATAGTTTGGTGATATTGACCAGTTAGTGACTCATGGGATTTGTCAGCTTCCAAACTGTGAGTGCAGTATTTACATGGGTTATAAAATATATTGTTTCATATCATTCCATGGCTCTATAATGCATTTATCTAATTTTTTATAAATTAAACTTATTTATTTATTTTATATCCTTACTGCAATTTCCCCTCCCTCTTGTCCTCCCATTTCCCCCCCACCTTCCCTCTGTCTCCCCCATCTATTCTTCCTCTGTTTCTGTTCAGAAAGGGACAGGCCTCCCCTTGTATTAAGGCTGGGCAAAGGCAAAAGTATGAAGAATAGTTTCCCAAAAGCTAATAAAAACATTAGGGACAGTGACTGGTCCCACTGTTAGGAATCCCATAAGTAGTCCAACCTATAAAACTGTAACACATATGTAGAGAACCTAGGTTAGTCCCATGCAGGCTGGTCATCATTCAGTCTCTGTGAGCTCCTATGATCCCAGGTTAGTGATTCTGTGGGTTGCCTTCTGATGACCTTGTCCCCACTGGTTCATACAATCCTTCCTCTCTTTTTCAATTTTCCATTTTTAGCTGTCAGATACTATATAATATTGGGGAATGGACGTGATAGTGCAGAAATGTCAAATAGTATTAGATATCCATGTAGAAATAAAATTTAGGATTAAAATGACACTCTGTTTTCTATTAATTTTAAAGAATAATTTTCCTTTGTAATTTCAACTGTAAAATACGACTCAATGTGAGGTAAATAAAGCCAAACTACTACTCAAAGGTGCAATCTGGAAAGAAGTGCCTTAACTATGTAAATTATTAAATAAATTATATGCTTTTTGAGACTAAATTTATTTATTGTCTGTGAATAAACTATTGAAGGGACAAGAGTTGAATGAGAAAAATATGGGCATTGGATTTCAGTCAATCATAACTCATTGCTTGATTTTTCCAAGCTAAGCATCAGTGAGCATTCGCTGCCCAAGCCTTTCAAGGAGTGAAGGAAGTATTCCCTTATGGGCAGAAGTGTGTCTAAGAGGCTATGTTTGGGAATCAGTTATTTTTGAACTATTTTAGGGCATGCCATTAAGTACTTAGTTGTCACAGAATCAAGTGACATTCATAGCCCTAAATCTTTGGGGCTTATTTATTTGACACTGTTGTTCTCTGTCTTTAAAATATCTTTGACAGACATTAAATTAACTTTCACAGTATAACTTCGAATATTCACGAAGGGAAGAATTTTAATGCTTGAACAAAATTCTGCTTCATTGTGGCTTTTTTTTGTTCATTCATCATTTTCCTTCTGTTATTTTGAAAAATGTGTAGTGTTATTCTTATTTTCTGGAGTTCTATTTACTAGAGTTGTGGCATCATATGCACTTTAAAAGTTTTACTTATTTGGTGTGTATGCATGTAGTATGCTTGAGTATATGTATGTGTACCACATGATGCAGGTGCACATGGAGGTCAGAAGAGGCATTGGATTTCTGGAACTAGGGTTGTTACAGATGTTGGCAAGCCTCCATGGGGGTACTGGGAACTGAAACTTGGTCCTTTCAAAAGCAATAAATTCTCTTAATTTCTGAGCCATCTCTCCAGCCCTTCATGTGCACTTTTAATTTATACGAATCCACACACCTGATTATGGATTGGTGGAAATATAGGTTTAGCTAGTGTTCCTCAAGGTATTTGCCTTTTTATTCAACCCTGGTAGAATCGTCTTAGGGTTTATGTAAGTACTACATAATGCATAATACTGTATAAGTATATGATATAGTAAAATATTTTCAGAGGCAATTTTACATATTTCAGGATGATTTCAGAACCAAGCTACCAGGATTTATGCTATTTAGTCATATATTATCTGAGAATTCACAGACATTACACTTGAACCTTTTTTTTTATATTCTACAATGGCATCTTGTTTTCTAACCAATATTAGCATTGAAATCTCTATGTAGCCTATAAATATTTACCTAAAATATTGCGAAACACATCTTTAAACTCAGGTTTAAATTGCTACCAGGATGTATTAATAATAGCTTTTTAGAACAAATAATTCTTTTTGAGTAATATATAATGCATGGGTACAGTTTTCTTCAATCATGTAGTGAACCTTGATTAAGAAGGGAGTAGGGGTTCAGTCTTTGGGTGGCTGTAAATTAATCATTTCCAGCAATGCAACAAATGTTGGTTAATTGCAAAATGGAACAGATGGACATGAGAAGAACCCTTTCAGCATATTTCATTTGTGTCTCAGGTGACTTGAATTTCTTCCTACCTCAAGGAGAATGCCTGGTTCTTTAAATCCTTTCTAGAGCGGGAAGCTGTCCTTTTAATTCCCATGGAGTTGCCAGGATAACAATAGTATGCTGAAGATTGTGAACCATTTGGCACATTTTTCTTTTATGTCTGTATGATGAATCATTAGGAAATTCTATAAAAATTCTGGGAGAAATGGAGATTATTCTAAGTTTAATTTTTTTGTTTGTTTGTTTTGTTTTTGGAGACAGGGTTTCTCTGTGGCTTTGCGGCTGCCCTGGAACTAGCACTTGTAGACCAGGTTGGTCTCAAACTCACAGAGATTTGCCTGCCTCTGCCTCCTGAGTGCTGGGATTAAAGTCATGTGCCACTACTGCCTGGCTAAAATTCTGCTTCGTCCCTGGGTGGGCTGGAACCACCAATCTTTTGGTTAACAGACAAACACGTTAACCGATTGTGCCACAGAAACAGTCTAAGTTAATGATAACAAGACCTTCCAAACACCACAGTGTCGCTTACTAGAAAATTAAGAGAGTTTTTCTTCATCACATGGTTTATGCTCATAACAAAACACTTGGCTAATGGGTGGTGGATTATTGATTGTTACTTTGCTGCAAGGAAGTGAGATGCCAGGCACTATGCTCAGAGATAGTTTTATGTCTTGTATGTCTTTATTTTAAAGTAATGGACTTTAGTGTATTCTATAAAATATTGTTTGTGGAATAAAACAATTCAGTACAGACTTTTAGAGAACCATAATTGCAAGCTGTCACTCTGTGCTGTTTTGTTATTTCTAGACTGTTAGAATTCTGTTTTCTCACTAATTCATTCATTCAATAAGGGCCTCGACTGGACAGCCTTTGTCACTGAAAGATAGGATCTAACTCATTGCTCTATCCTGAAAAGATGCACTATCAAAAAGCAAACTCTATGAGAGCAGTTGCTTCAATATTTTCAGATTCAGTAAACATATCATGAACTGAATTGTATTCATTTGCCTATGTAAATCGTGTGTGTGTGTGTGTGTGTGTGTGTGTGTGTGTGTGTGTGTGTGTGTGTGTGTTTATTTTTTGGCAGGGATGCTAAGGCAAGATCATGCTCTTACAAGGGCCGGGTTATCCTGCACCTTGGATATCCCTTTATTCTCCCATATTCTGGGGGTCACAAACCTGTGTTACCATGCCAGGCTCATATGTTGTTTTCATTTTTAGTTAGCATTCAATATTTTTGCCTAAAATTGAAAATAAATAATTACAGATGACTCACATTGAAGGGTTTTTATAATTTAGTAATTCCCACTGCAACATAAAAATAGCATATAGAGAATGCAACATAAAAATAGCATATAGAGAATAATATTCTCAGTAGGCCACAGAATATGAGAGTAAAAAAGAAAGAGGTAGCACCAAATATGGACCTGCTATACAAATCCATACAAATCCATGACCTATGAGGGATATTCTCAATCTAAGTACCATGGAGCTTGTCTCAAAAAAAAAAAGTTCAGTTAGGCTAGGTGTGACAGCACATGCCTTCTGTGCTAAGACAGAGGAGACTAGCTCCCAGGGCTAGCAGATTTCTGGGAGTTCAAAGCCAGCCTGGTCAGTTTACATTAGGGAAACCCTATTAAACATTTTGTTTACTCTTTGAATTAAACTGTCTGAAATATTTAATGATTTAAAATAAATGAATCATGGCCTGACATTATTTAAGATTAGAACAGAAGAACATGCTTCTTTTTCTTCTTTACAAGGATCACAACTGTGATTCAATCTGTTTTATGATGAATGCATGCATGCATTATGGTGACATGTCATTACTGAATACAGTGTCTGCCAATGTGCTTTTGCCCACTCCTGATCAACATCTGTTTCACCTAAGTTTAGTAATTCTGCTGTGTGAGTCCACTTACATACATTTTTGTTTGTAATTTAAAAAGCTCCCCCCACCTACCATTTCCCTCTCAGCACCAGTGTAATACTTAGTTCCTCTCTAATGGTAGTGAATTTCCTAAATGTATTTTTCTGTGCATGCCATATGTTCTCCTGCTGTCTTCAGTTTCTTTATGAAGCTGACGTGAGTATTTATATAACCATTTTTAAAAGTAGTTCCCTCTCAAGGCATAATTTCAGTAATCGAAGACTGTTCTCAATAATACTTAGTTTAAAAGTTAAGTGTGCAGTTATTATTTGATTCTTATTGTGGGGAAGGCCCACAAAATATGTTTGTTTGCTGATGTAGTTTCAAAGTTGTCCTAAAAGGTTCATGAGTGTTATTCATGTTTTATATATGATGGTTTAGAGGCTCAGTGGGACTGAGCCAGTTGTCTGTTAGGAGAGGCCTAGCAGGTAGCAAACTGAAAGCTTAAAAAGTCAGTATGACTCTAACAATGCTTATTTCTGACCCAGTAGACTGGTCTCACATCATCCTATATGTGAGGTTAACTAAGATTGGGTTACTTAGAAAAAATGCTCCTCCATTTATGTTGACTATTATTTTTTATTATGTTGACTATTATTTGGTACTTCCACATGTTTTCAAATCCATTGGCCAG
This sequence comes from Cricetulus griseus, assembly GCF_003668045.3. Classification (NCBI taxonomy): domain Eukaryota; kingdom Metazoa; phylum Chordata; class Mammalia; order Rodentia; family Cricetidae; genus Cricetulus; species Cricetulus griseus. The sequence continues at coordinate 135,273,565 of NC_048595.1, read as the reverse complement.
GTAATGTTTTCAAAATGCAATTTGAGAATACTTGTTACCTTAGCTACAGCCAGCTAAATAGCAACATGATAGTCTCCAGAACCTACCCTTTTATAGCTTTTGTCTTTGGTGTTGTAGTATAAAATAGCTGAATCAGGATGAGGAGGCCACCTGACTGGATTTATATTGCACAAAGCTCTTTTCCATTCACCAATGAATCCATGGCTAATTCTGGTTTAAACAGATAGTAAACCAAAACTATTTTATCCTTTAAATATTACCCATTCTTCTCCTACACCTCAACAGAGTAACAACAGCAGATGGTACTGATTGTATTTTACTGGAAGATTTGGTGTTCCAGTGATTCTTCACTTGCAGTTGAGGTACATTATTGCCAGAATAAGTTTCTTGGCAGAAAGGAGGTAAAATGAATTGGGGAGTGGAGTGAAGGTTAACTAAAACAGTGGTTTTCTATAGCATTATAAACAAAGACAGAAAAGAAAAGAAGAAGAAGAGGAGGAGGAGGAATTCTCTAATTTCAAGTTGTCTGTCTTTGGGTTTCTGCCTTTAGAATCCTGGTCTGAGAAGCAGAAGGAAACAGAAAATTATTAGCTTTAACCAGTTCAGCAAGTAAATACGCAGTAGTATCAGCTTTCCAGGGTCCAACAGCAACAACACAGTTGTAAATCACAAAGACTGACTCTGGGGTAGGTTAGAAGGTACAGTGGTAGATTTCAACATTCTGAAGCCCTTTGACTGTCTGAAGCTTCCATGTCTCTTCACTCCGTCTTTCCTCTGGGCTCAGATGGCCCTGGAATCGCAATATATTTTTCTAAATTTTCACTGCATAAACCCTAGGCATCTGTGTTAAAACCTATCCATGAGACCTCATTTTATATCTTTGATAGTTTATGTATAAATGCAAGCATATTTATTTTGAGATACTTGTCATAAGAGCTTCAGCATATGACCTTTGGTCCTTTGGTGGATAAATGTCAGTAGGAGCAGTAATGTTCCTGAACAGTGTAGGACATCATTCCAGGATAAATGATTTAGGCTTTCAAGGAATTTGAGCTCTACATGGTGTTTCATCCAGCAGCTATGGGAGTGTGTGTCTCCTGGTGTTTTGCCCCCACATCCCTCATGGTACTTAAAGAAGGACAATCTCATGTGAATTGTTGGGCAAGTATTCTTTCCTCATTCAGTCAAAAGCCGTTCATATAAAAAGAGCACTTTTCTTATTAGGGAGTGTAATTATTTCATCAAGTCAAGTCTGTGTACCTGAGACCCTGAAAAAACAGTTCAGTGAGAGCATATGATTAAGGATGAATTAATGGAAAAGTACATTTAATTAGAGAATAATATGAATTCAGATTTTTAAATGGGGAGTTGAAGTTGAAGGAGTTGAAGTAGCATAAATGCATGTGCTCTGGGGAAGGAATAGGTCTTTAGACTTCTAAAAGTGGACATATCTGGAAATAAGGATTATAAGAAGGGAAATTCTTGTGCAATTGTGTTTAGTCAAAAGTGATGCTGCACTTAGTGACTCAAACAAAGGCAACTTATCAAGAATGCTGGAGGTTATGCAACTGCTTTAACTCTGAGGGCAAAAATGTCATAAAGCAACTTTCCTGGTATGAGGAGACATTTTTTAACAGTTAGGATGTCTCCATTTCCCTCATGGTACCTAAAGAAGGACAACGTCATGTGAATAGTTGGGCAAATATTCAGTTCTCATTTCAATCAGCAGCTGTTCATACAACGAGCACTTTTTGTATCAGATAATGTTATTTGCATCAAGTCTGTGTACCTGAGATCATGGCAGAAAATGTACATTCATAAAAATATCTAAAAAGTATATGAAGAAATTCTTAAAACCACTAGTAACTGAGGAAATATAAATTAAAAGTATAATGACACCTGTTGTGGTTTTGATTATCAAAAGAAGCCATGAATTTGAAGGAGAGCAGAGTGGGGTATATCAGATGATTAGAGGGAGGAAAGGGAGGGAGAGATACTGTAATTAAATTATAATCTCAGTTGCAAAGGTAGAAAATGCTAGTGAAAACATAAAAACAAAATGATACTTGTCCACAATGATGGAGTGAAAATTAAATTGGTGCAGTCACAGAATGGGAAGACTCAAATATTAAAAAAAATAGTGCTATCCTATAATCCAGAATTCTGTTTTGGGTCTTGGATATATATTTGATATATATATATATATATATATATATATATTTGATATATATATATATATATTTCCACTCCCAAGCGCATTTACTAAAGAAATCAGTGTACTGAATAAGTTTGTACACTTTCATTTCTACTGAAGCATGATACAGAATAACAATGGAAGCAATCTAAGTGTCCAATGATGGGTGAAATCACTATAGGGGATGTAAGTGAATGACTAAGTACACACACACACACACACACACACACACACACACACACACACTTTTTAGATTTAAACAAATCATGTTATTTGAGACTATGTGGATTGATATGGAGATACTACATTAAGCAGAATAAGGCAGGCACAGTCTCATTTATTGTTGGCCCAATAAAAGTCAATCTCAGAAGCAAATAGTATGTTTGAGTTCCAGGAACTGAAGAGTAAAGGCACAAATCTTCACTTCTGCTGGAGTAGTAAGATCTGGAGTGCTGATATGTAACATGGTGGACATAGGTAACACAGTGTGCTGTAGTATAGAAATTTTAGAGATAGCAGAATGTAAACACTCAGCCCCCTTAAAAAAGGTAATTTAGAAGATTATTGTATGTTAATTAGCTCGATCATTGCAACTGTTTCCTAATGTGTGTCAAAACATTATATTGTAGACTTATGAATACTTGTAATTATTATGAGACAGCTATCCTTTAATACCACTGGGACTGTGGGAAGCAAAAACCTTATTAAGATAAAATTCAGTTTGTTATTTGAATAGTTTAATTTATTACAGTGTTAGTAGGAGGGAAGAATTTAAGCTGCAAAATCATGTTCACAGCTGTCAAGAACAAATCAAAGATGCTGTTTTCCAGGTAACAGTTTGAGTTTCATTATGTGGTTTTTCACATGAATCCCATGATATTCCCTAAGTAAAGCTGAAGATTGACTCCTTGCATGAAGCTCTTTTCTTTAGAGTATTGAATTGGGGAACCGATGATAGCAAATTTTGCATTAGAAGTGTCATGACCACAATAGTGTAAATTTGGGAGTGTCAAATTATTTTTTCATTTTACTTACTAAATGCTAGTTTAAGTGCCAGATTTGCTTTGAAGCTAAAAACGTCAAATGTTAGAATATTAGAAATGTTATCATGATTTGCTCCTTTCCCCTCAAAATACGATTGGCTTTATACCTTTTTAAGGTATACTCCAAGAAGAACCTGACTTATGAGTACATGCATAGTAACTTTGGTAGATGTTTTGGAAGTTTTAATGGAAATAATGAAAAGCTCTAACTGAACTAGTACTTGACAGAAATCTACCTGTTCAGTGTTTCTCAGTCCATTTAAAGTCACTATCAGATGAGAAACATTCTGTGACGTCAATCTGTGCACAAACATGTGAATGAGTAGAGTTAGCATTTTGGTTCTGTTCCATTCTCCACACCAACTTCACATGTGTACACCTGCATGTATTCTAATACAACAGTTCCAAAAGGCAGTTGTCATTCTCTTTACAATATGTAGCTTCTTTGTATTTACCATCTTCTGTTACTCCTCATTAGTTGGCAACTAGTATAGTGTTTTTACAAATCAATGCAACTACTCTTCTCATGGAAAACACATAAAGACAAAGCCAGTTATTGAAGATATGTGGCTATCACATGAGAGCGAGTGTATCTCTAAAGTTAACAATACTGGACTGGTGATATATATGTCAGGGAGGATATTCAGGCATTTTTGAAGTCACTCTTACTTACTGGAGTCTTAGAATTGTACAGACAATAAATATATATTTGTTTGTATGTGTATCTATGGAAGGTACATATGTATTTTAACTTTTCAAGCCATTTGAGATATTTTATAATTTCTTTGCACTGGTACATTGCACCTTTTAAACATCTATATTTAATGCTTAAAAGTGATTTTTCACTTTATTTTTAAAAAATCATTGTAAACATAAAGCGTCATTTACCAAAACTATCATCCCCAAAGACTATGGACTTCTAAAATGTTAGAGTTGCCTTTCAGAAAAGAAGCTGTGGAACTTCACATTGAATTTTATGTTTTATTTTTTCACTCAAATATAGTTAGGTTTCTCAAAATTGAGATTTCAAATTTCTGTTTGTTGAGAAGTTTGAACCCCTTGCTAATGCTAAACAGATGCTGTGTCACTGAGCCTCACCCATGCCCTCTCCAACATGGCGTGTCCTTTCATCGCTGTAGAGCTAGTGTGACACTAGTCCAGCATCTGCTGCTTCTCTTCCTTGGTTAGCGTTTCATTCACAAAATGATCTTTCACTAGCCTCCTTAAAAAAGTAAGAAAGCTACTTTGCTGTAAAAGTATTGGTGAAAGGACTTGACAGTCCAAATAGAAGTAAAGCCTCTATCACTTACTCTTTTTGTTCATTCCCTTTACCAGCACAGAAAATTGCAGAAACACTATATTTTCTTTATTCAATAACAGAAGCCTACTGTAAGGATATAAGCCACTGGAAATTAGCAATTTGATATTTCATATTACATCTGACATCTATTCTTGTGTGAAAGCCTGATATGCGTTAATTGCTTTTTTGGCCAATTCTGTGAATCATACTGTGAGAATGCATATCACAACAGCTAATTCTGTGTACCCAAGGTGTGCTCCACTCTGGTCTAATCCCCACATTATTTATCTAAGTCTTCAAAGTAACAATGTAGTTTGTTGGCTTCTAACCTATTTTTAAATATTTCATGATTACCAATGCAAATAAAGCTCTAATAACCAAATACTAGGTTATGTACATGTCATGGCCTGCTATATTTGCAAAGCTTCTGAAAGGTGACTGTCTTATGAGTCCTGTATCTCCTATAATGGAACAGAAAAGATTAGGTCACTTACTCAGTTCATTTAGCAGAGAGCAGAGCAGAAATTTGAAAATGTACCTGGCTTACTTACCTCTGTCTTGCAGATGATACACCATAATAAGACATGCTTCAGAGTGACTGTTGCCTTAAGATCATAGGAATTAGAGTCCCAATTAGAGCTCTGAGAGCCACTGAGTTAATTCCCTAACAACTGTCCTTGATTTGATATCCACAGCTACTAGCTTTCCAGTCACATCTTGGACAAGGTCCTAGAAAGTTCTATTGAGTGCTTGGTTGTTTAAATGGCCACAGCAACTTGCCTGTCTTCTCCATAAAGCTGCTGAATAGTATCGTAATTATATCCAGCCCTTACATTTTGCCTCCTTCCCTTATGTTCTTTATCATTTGCTGATTAGATTACAATGTCAGTGATTAACATGCATAGCTTCCCCACTCTAAGCAATAAGCAAGTCTCTGTTCCATGTTGGATGATGGCTTCTGGGTTAATCCACTAGCTGCCTGTACCTTGATTGAGAATTATACACTGATGAATGGTGATGAGTTCCATGAAATTCAGGAAATGGCTTGTTGGCTGACACCAAGGTATGCTATGATTTGATATGGCTGGGCTTAAATGTTTGTATTCAATCATGACTGTGGGAAAATACATTTAGGATGTAGAAAAGGGAAGATGTGGAATAGGTAATTACCCAAGGGGATAATCTGTGGGCTTTGTAATAATAATGTAACAAAACATTAGTATTTATGTACTGCCCAGCAATACTCTAAGCACACTGCATGCATTATGGAACCCTGGTTTCTCAATAATCAAGGAGGAAATTGAGGCACAGAGAAGAGCACAACAATACAGTTGCAAATGCTGTGTAGCAACCTGGACAGTTTCATTTTATGTGTGCACGTTACCCTTGTGAGTGCTGCCCTTTGAAAGACCTGTATGAAAGAAATTCTGTGCTGTGTAAAAGGAGTAGAGTTTATCTATATGGAGCTTTACAGCACACTGTTAATAAATCATGATGTATGCATCATATAGATCATGTTTTCTATCAATCTCATAGTGTTTTCTGATAAATAGAAATTTTATTATTTTACATTGCATACCATGTATTGTTTTTAACAAGAAATACTCGATTTTATCCTGTTGAAGATGATAGTGCTATCTTTAAATTTTGTATTTTATATTTTCAAGACTGTTCCCTGATTTTGAAAAATCATTAAACTCTTCCATATTTTCTAGATCTGATTAAAAAACAAAGAACCCTCTAAAGAAACTCAAACAAAAACAATGCCAGGAAACATATAATAATTAGTAAAAGGAACACCACACAGTAAATCTGGGGCTCAAGACAAGAGCAAAAATAATCTATGAGGTATAATTTTAGCTGCATCATACATACTGCTTCTGATAGTTTGATTCATTGTTCAGAAATTAAGGCTTTTGTAATAGTAGCTGGAGCTGTTATTGAGGGTACAGGTAGCCCAGGTTAAATAAGGTACATCTGAGCACTGTGCATACAGGAAGCACTTGTTAAAAACAGAACTGGTGTTTGCAACATTTCTCTAAAGCACTCTGAATGTATGAAGATGAAATTCAGAAGACCAGAACTCTTAATCATGTTTTCTACAGTTACTGTTACATAACCCGAAAAGGATTTATTGACAGTTTTTATTGATAACCAGGTCATAGGAAGCTGTAGCTACCTAATAGAGGAGAATTTCATTAGTCATAAGAAGTAAACCAATCTTCCTTATTTACATACTTGTTCCAAATAAAACAAATTAAGAAAAATCCAAAATTTCCAAAGCTTCTCAAAGGTGACCTTGGTGACAGGAATTGTGAAAGTCCCTTTCTAAGTTACTCTCAGTATAGAGATGTCATTCTTCCTGTGTGAAAACAGTGTTTTGAAAATAACAAATGGGAACTTTATTTTCAAATTTATTCTTTTGAAAATATTCATCAGATCCCACATAAAATACCCTCATTTTAAATTATTTTATTTATTTTGAGTAAGTACACTGTCTTTTTTCTCAAAAAAGAAATTGTGATAGTATTTATGTGTGTGTAAAAACATGTTAAAATAAATTTATAAATCTGACATTTGCGGTGTTAAAAAGGCTATTTATTCAAGCTTGTTTATTTATTCAGAGCTAGTTTTGAGCTCAAGGTCTAGTGTGTGCTCTACCAGTTCTCTACCAACTCAACTACAAAATGTTTAAATACGTCTTTAGCACAGAGGACTCTTTTCTGCCAAGGTCTGGTGTATGTTTTGATTTGCCTTTTTGTGTCATGCTTTATTTTATTTTTCTAGTAGTTTTTGTTTTGTCTGTCTATGACTAGAGTTTACAAAGTACTAATTCAGGGCTTGAGAGATGGCACAGGGGTTAAGAACACTGACTGCTCTTCCAGAGGACTTGGGTTCAATTCCCAGCTTCCACATGACAGCTCACACCTGTCTGTAACTCCAGTCTCAGGAGACCCAAAACCTATGCTAAAAACATTAATGCACATAAAAATAAAGTAAAATAAAACAAAGCACTGATTCATTTGAACCTTGAATCAGACAGTTCCAAACCACAAGGAAAATGCAATGTGTGTCTTAATATTTTCGACATGGCTAGAAAACTGTAATATGAATGTAAATGTCATGTCTGTAATTTCTGACACCAAAATGGAAAAACTGGCATTAACATTTGAATAATAAAACATATATTGAAGCAGTCCTCAACACTAAACTATTTATTAAAAATTTACATCTTAATGTTTATTATTCTGAATAATGTCAATGACCTTATGTGACAAATAACGCCAAGGTACAACAAACAGGTTCAATTTGAGTATTAACTGTTTCTTAATTTATCTATCCCACAATTCCCATTCTCCTCTTTGGCTCTATAACTCTTTCCCTTTTCCTACTACTCTTCTTTGTTGTTTCATTGCTAACCTTAAATCTATGAGCCAGCTAATATTTTGTTCTCTAATTAGAAGGAGGCTTGGGTGAGATGTTATGTCTGAGTCATACTACTCGTATTAATTACACAAAGAAAAAAGATTAATAAGATCTTTAACAGCAGTAATATATAAATACATATGTGTACCTGTGCTTTTGTGACTGTGTGGGTTGCATGTGAGTATTTGTGTGTGCGTATATTTCTTTCAATTTTTTTTTTTTAATTTGAAGTGCCTCTGTTATCACCACAGCCAGCAGAGTAACAGTCCAGAAAAGGCAAGAATGCAGTTTGGTTGAACACTACTCAGTAGCTGGTGGTGGTTCAAACTTCAAGAGTTTGACCTTGAGTAATTTACTCAGGCATATTTGAGCACAGCGCAATTTGGTTAAAAAATTTCTGATGATTGCTACATCAGACAGACAACAATGATAAAATATTCAAAAAGGATGCAAAGTAAAATTTAGACATTTCTTTTCATCATTGAATTAATTTCTTGGAAAAATCTAGGGTCGATTATTCATATAAAGACATTATTTACAGTTCCACAGTAATATTCAAGAGGAAATATTCAGTATACTGTAAACTTTGAGCTTCCTATTTATACCACACATTTTTTTTTCTGGTTCTCAGTGATCCCAGGTTCTGGGATTGGTTTCAGTACCAGGGCAAGAGTTCCAAGACTCCCACATGACTCCCATCAATAACCAAAATCCTTGCATGCTGAGGATCCTAAAGACAATGATCGTGGCTTCATTTAATCACTGTTCAAACCACCATGTTCTCACCACTAGATGAGGCAGCCACTGAATCCAGTGAAAAGTCCAGGTAAATGAATTCTTAGACATTGTTTAGGAATAAAATTATGTGCATATTGAGTGCAGATCCACCATCATAGGTCTACCTATTTTATGCATTTCACCAACAATCGTACAATTGGTGGTGGGCCTGTTTGTGAACCGAATTAGTTTATGCATGACTACAGAAGGTGTATTTAATAGAGCTGCTATAAAGATAAAGAAGCTGGATGTGGCATCTCAAAAAGGGCCCAGGATGACATATCCTGTAGAATTTTGGCAAGGTTTCTACAATGGCTTCATACACATTTAGCTGAAAAATAAAATCCAGAAGTTTTCTAAATAACGAATATGATAAGGCTAGTGAGGAAATGGACTAAGCACCCTCAGTCTATGTCACATGACTGTGAAGTAATATGACTGCTTCTAAATGACTCTTTTACAAAGGAATATAGAAAGGAAGCATAACGTTCCCAATGAAGACACCACAGTACAAGGCCAAGAAATCACATTTTGTAAATATAGCAAGTGGGAGGCAGAGTGGAGAGGTACAGAGAAAGCTTGCTAAGGTGAAACTATGTGGATGGGCTATGGTCAGAGATCAAGGACAAAGTGTGTCTTATGCTGTTTAAAGGCCCAGAATCTATACGAAATGAGGAAGACAAAGACACAGGACACTAAGAGTTCCCATGAGGGTGTCCTGCTTCCAGCTGTGTTAACAGGCTCCATTCACCTGTATTTCCTGGGTAGAAAAGGCTCTCATTTCAATTTTTAACACAAATATTATTTAAATGTTTAAAGCAAAGGGTGCTAAGGCATTTAATGGCAGGATTCTTTATTAGGAAAGTAATTGCAATTTCCCAAACAAAATTCATGTAAAACTTGCCTTGCCAGTGTACATGTGATGGTAGCCACACCCTTTGGGCGTGGTTTCTGGTACAGACCTGATCCATTATAAGGTAGAGGAGAGGCTAACTCATGCTCTCTTGGGTTGTGGAGAGCATCAGAAGGGCAGAGACTGCATCTTCTGGAGCTTAAGATCATGGTGGTTATTTACTCTCATTTACGTAAGTGCTTCTGTAAAAGTACCTATTTATCATTTATCTTGGGTCTGCTGGACTCTTTTAAACCCCACCTTCAAAATACACTAAATTTTCTTTTGTAAGCAACTTAATTTTGTAAGCAAATCTCAAAATATTTAAACTATTTACTATGTGTTGGAAATAACTTAGTATTAACTTGTCTGTATACATACAACTGTCTTAAACAAAACACTCAAAAGGGGACAAAGACAAATTGTAGTGTGTTAAGGAACTGGATACATTTGACAATTCATGGCTGGAACTCCAGTGTTATACTGCTCATAAAATGATTATTGGGAATATACGATATTTTATATTTATTTTAAACTGAGGAACATAGGATATTTTATATTTATTCATATTTATCTCTATTATCAGGTTTTTTTATACTGTGGTCCCTATACCTTGAGAAGTCTCAAATATAGCTGTGAAACAAGTAATGAATATACTTTCCAGTGTATTTCCCTGGGATAAAAGCTTCATCTCACAACCTAACTTTTCATAAACATTCCTAATTTTTAATATCATTTATTAATCAGCATACTTATAAATTGATGATTGAGACCAAATATAGGGGCTTTGTAAGATAGTCCATTCATTAACTAGTTCTCTCTACTCATTAAATAGACAAGTCCTTTTAAAAAAAGTTTTTTTGTTCCATATATGCATTGTGAGATTGTTAATCAAAGTCATTATCATACTTACTATGGCATTTTTTAAAATAAAGGGACAACATTTAAAAATTTTCTCTTGGCAATTTTCAAATATACTGTTTGTTTTAACAAGTTTTCTGGGAAAATGGAAGTCTCTTTAGAAGACATTTTGGAAGATTTAACTTTACACCTGTGAAAAGTACAAGCAGCAAGTTTCAGTCCTTCCTTGTGAGTTATGGGTTACTCACAAAGCTCAAGACACAATCCAAGCCCATGGCTGAAACGATGACAGGATAAGTGATGCACGAGCCTTTGTAGTGTGAGACAACAGGCCAGGGCTTGCTTTGTTTTTCCAGGAGCAGCATTGGCCAGGCAATATCTTGAAGAACAATAGCATTTAGTATATCATCAGATTGAAAATGCCACTGAGTGTAAGACGTACTAGCATCTCCTAAGGTGAAATATACCATTGAGTCAACAGTGCCATACTTTCAACTTTATATTATGATCTTACAGTCTGGTTAACCTAGTTAAATGTGATAAAGAGATGCTTAAGATATGATGATATACAGTAACACCCCCACCCCTTGTTTTTGTTTTGTTTGTTTAATGCTACAGACTGAGATCAGTCAAGACCTTCATGCCCTACAGGGTAAGAATTCCAGCAGAATTTCATTCCCTCTTCAGACTGTTTCTAACTCCAAGTGTGATTCAGATACCCCTCCCCTGAGCTCCCACAATGTGTGTGCAAAGCCACTGAAGCTTATCTCAGCAGTCGATTTATTGATCTTCTGTAACACTGCATAATTTTCAGAGCTCTGAGGACATCTGATAGCTTTCTGCAAGCTTGTAGCATAGTCCCCAGTATGGTGGTTGGTGCTAAATGACTCTGATGAATGAACAATAAACAAAGGGACTGGTGATATAGTAGCAACAATATCAGGTGACAGTTTTCCTTTAAAATTCCTCAAAGAATGACTAACAGGATGATTTTCCCACACCAGAATAATACTTGCCGTAATAATAAATACACTGAAACCTGAAAATTTTAGTGCTTGCTTTTGGGTAATGCAATGACAAATTAAAGTTTGAAGTTAAATTATAGTGATCCTAAATAAAATAAAGTACAGGCAAGAAAAGCTGAGGTCATTAAATTTATAATTTTTATAGGTTGTATTTGTGGAATAATGTATTTGCTTAATTTCACTACTCTTACATAGCAAATTTATCTTGGATAAATGGGGTGTGTGTGTGTGTGTGTGTGTGTGTGTGTGTGTGTGTGTGTGTGTGTGTGTTGTTTAACATGGTGTAAAGGAAGCACATTTGCTTCAAGGGAAATAAAAGAGGATAGATGGTATGTCACTCTATTATTGAATAGTAAGGAATAAAAGAGTCTCAGTTAATAATTAAAAATAGAACATAGATGATAAATAAATAAGGTTTTTGGAGCCAGAAGATCACTGCTTCCTTCTAAAAGCAATGATGTGAGAAGACACAGTAGACAAAAATTAATTATATGGGATTGATCAAATGGTCTTTCTATGCCTTTATGATGAAAAATCAACAAATGAGGAAGTAGTTCTCTATGCTACAGTTACATGCCAAGGTGCCTGGCTTAGCTAACTTAATCATGGCAACAAAGATTTGCCTAGGGTATTGGGAAGGTTTGTAAACCTTTACTTACATGACTTGAAATGGTCAAACATGTGCATGTGCTTTTTAATACTATATGGGATTATGCTTGATAATGCATCAATCGCTAATATCTGTTTAACTTCTTGTGATATGAATGTTGATACTTACACAATCTACAATTCTGAATTTTGTAAAATACCAGAAATGCATTTGTGCTTTATTTGCTTATTCAATCTTGAAAATATAAAGTATTTCTGGACAAATTAACTTGAAATGATGTAAAAGGTTTTGATTTTGCTATAGATCAAAAGCATATATGTGATGATGAGGTTGATGATGAAATAGTGTTCATTTCTGTTCCAATTGAGCTTCTGATTAGAAGGGCATGGGATCTACAGATTCTGTAGCTCCATCTAGAGAAATTGGTAACCCTGGAAAACATTGACACAGTATTCCTTTTTTTATAAGGTTCTTATTAGATGATGCTAAATGATAATGGAAAAAGATAAACTCATTTCCAAATATCTTCCAAATTTTTATATTGTGCACATGTAAAAGCCTTTTGAGTTTCCATATGTGCCTATATATTTTACTAATTTGAAGAACAGCCACTTATTTGAGTTTTTCTTCAGTGAGTTTTATAAAATTAATTTTTATGAGAGGCATGGTTCTATTTATAAGAATCCAGAAATATTATTTATCCATAAGTGATTAATAGTTTCTATTATGACTATTTTTAAAGTTTCTTTTACTTTATTTTTCAAATGTATTCATTGTATTAATATAGACTATCCTGTATTAATAAACATTTCCAAACTGTAAATCAATTAAACATTGCTGCCAATATACCTATGTTACATAAACTGAAATATATTTTTGCTGAACACTTCAAAAATATTATTTACAAGAATTTCAGGTGAGCAAAAATAATTTTTTCTTGTATTTCCTCTAATTATATGGTTGACTGTAAAAGAACAATAATCACCATTTCCTCACAGTAAATGGGATTTGAGACTCATTAACCACCTTAGTTTTGCTTCAGCTATTAATCTGGGAAGGCATTTATTACTTTGCATATTGCAAAGCAATAGAAAATATCAGTTAATTAATTCCACTGGGAGGTTTTGCTACCAACATAAACAACATTAAAAAAATAAGTTAACCTTACAGGGAAATAGAAAGTTCTCTATATACACTGTTCACACAAGGAGAGTGAGAACCTCACATAAATATTGTTTTCGTGATCAATGAAGAGACTAGAAGCTGTAATTCAGGCATTCTTCAAAAAAAATGGAAGTAATAGGAATAGGCCCTGACAAACAGGAAGCCTGCACACAATGCCTCTTACTTAACTGTGTAGACTTGGGGGAAATCTCAAACTTGCTTCATTGATCACTGGTTATGAGTTCCTACACAAATTAGTTCTTTTCCCTAAACCTGGTTTTGTCAGTATAAACTGGAATAAAATAATAAAAAAAAAACATACCAAAACGAATGTTTAAGGAATCAAGGTGCTACATGTAAAATGTTCTGAGTAGCAATAAATATCCTATCTGAATTATTAGTGTCCAAGGTATGTAACTATGCTACTCCTCCATCTTGTTATAACAGGAAAAGAAATCTAAAACTTAAGGGAAATAGACCTATTGTGATTTAAGATCCGCAGACAGGCATATATATTGCAGGAAAATGTATGGGATATAACTACAGCTCAACTTTAATGTCTGTTGGCTGTGATTCTTAGCACACAGTGGACAAATGTTATGTTTCATACATGACCTTTAGTACCTTTTGGGAATATGTATTTTTTATTGAGTGTCCATTATATATTCAACCCTACATGGCTATTTTAGATTTTCTTCATTCAAGTGGATTTTCTGCCTGCAATGAAAGATAAGTAAATGAACATTGCCTATCCATCTGTGTGACAGGAAAATTAGCATCAATGTCATCATTATTTTTTAAGGAATATGAAATTTGTTTACTCCTAAAATAATGTTTTATAAAATATAAGTGTTATGGGGAGGTAAATTATTATGCTTATAACACATAAGGTAAAATTCAATTACAAATGTAGATGAAGGCATTCATGTAAATTAATTAAATTATCAATTATTTATTGAACACCTGAGATGTCTATTCTTATGTTACATCAACATCCTATTGATCCTGCAATTAATTTCATTTTTTCAAAACCATGTTTCACAACTCTTATTTGTTGCATTGGAATGAACACACACACTACACATGGCTTGATTCCAGACATGGATGGAATTACAGAGTGATGAATGTCATAATATAATTGAAACAGTGTCACCTAAAAACCTGGGAATGGAGTTACCTTATCACATCTGAGGATTTTAACAGAGTTCTCTTAAAACTCTGATGGTTAAATTTGTGTGGCATATATATACAAAACAATTTATCTCTGCAGAATAAGACAAAATGCCTGAGATGACACATTTGGTAAAAGCGCTTGCTCTAAAAGCATGAGGACCTGAGTTTTGTTTCCAGGACCTAGGTGAAAAGAGCCAGGCATGATGGCACCTGCCTGTAAGCCTAGCTATACTAAGGTTGAGGCTAGAAGATCCCAGCAGCTTGTTTTCCAGTTCATCTTTCAGAATTATTTCACTGAAAGAACCTGTCTCATATTACCAAGATATACAGCAGTAGAGGAAGCTCCCTGACAGCAGCCTCTGGCTTTTGCATATGCACACAATTGCACATTCACCAGCACACACAGATACGTTCACACAGAAATGTATGTATACATAGGAAAACAAAAGAATGTACACACAAAAACATGTAGATACACATAAAGAGTGTGGAGTTTTTGAACAAAAATGGTGTTATGACTGCTAATCACACAAGTACCTTGTTCCAATGAAGCCTCCAAACCAACATGATTCAAACTTAGGTATCAGAAAAGCCATTAATATAGTGTTGTTGCCTCTAGTGATTTCCCTTGGAGAATTTCTGTATTAGAATAAGTTATATCTTGAAACTTCAAGTAGGAATATTTTCTTCTTTTATTCTTCCTTCCATTATTTCTTCTCCCATCTCTGTGTCATTTTGATACATTCTACATTATTAGAATATAACTTGAATGTTCTTTTGGAGAGTGAGTTATGTTAGGAAGATGTTATCTCTTTTTCCTTCAGCTTTTGTTATTTACTTAGAATGAGCTCAAGACCAGGTAGGACATTCTTCTGTTTGGTGGCAACTAAAGATGCAGGGAAGAATGAGCAAAGATGGAGACAAAGGAATGGAATACTTGCTATAGGAACAGGAGAAGAGCTGGGGGCTCAGCAGTTAAGAATTGTCACTGCTCTTACAGAGTTCCTGGCACCTTCATCTGCTGGCCTCTGTGGTCACACCTGGTGCACCTGAACTCATGCAGGCACACATCCACATAAATAAAAATAAACAAACAAAATTAATGAATATTTGTTTCAAAACAGACAAGAGCTGAGCATTCATATGCAGAAAATTTTAGATCAGGGTGTTGCACCATGAACTGTGGTTGAACAAAGATGTCTTAATCTACACAATAAAACAGTTTTTAATAGTTCCCATAAGAGTATAAGTGTTTGATTACAGGAGTTTAAGGTTGTGTGGTAAGTTTGAGGTCCCCATTTTGGTGAAGTACATGGGTTCTGGGAATCCACTGATTTGTACAGCTTATAAGAATGCATGTGAGTGGTATATGGTAATTGCTCAAGATATATTTCTGAATTGAGTAAATTAATGGTAAGGATCCCTTGTTCATGTTAGCTGTTTCTGTGGGTTTCTCCAGCCTGGCCTTGACACCTTTGCTCATCACTCCTCCCTCTCTGCAACTACATTCCAGAGTTCAGCTCAGTGTTTAGCTGTGGGTGTCTGTATCTGCTTCCATCAGCTACTGGGTGAAGGCACTATGTTTCCCTATGTGGCATGATACTGTAATATAGAGGGAATTGCTTTCTAACAGATTCTAGGAAGCAAGGGATGGACAGCAAAGTCATGGGTTCCTGGTAGCAAGGTATGGGAAATAAGGTGATGGGTTGCAGGAAGTGGCTTGTACAAACTACAGTGATATGCTATAGGGATACAGATGAGGAAAGTACAGTGATGAGCTCCAGAGATTGTGATCAGACTTGGGGAATGATGTGTACACGTGTGGCCATGTTCACTATGAAGTGAACTGTGAATGTTATGGTCATGGGTTCTAGGTAGTGAGGTATGAACATTTAGTGATGAACTTTGATAGATGAGGTGTGAACATACAGTGAGGGACTCTGTGGTGTGTTTTATGGACAGTATGGTGATGGGCTCTAGGAAAAGAGATGTGAAGGGTATGGTGATAGGCTCTCAGAAGTAAGGTGTATACAATATGGTCATGGGCTCCAGGAAGTTAGGTGTGGGCCATATCGTAATGGGTTCCAGGGACCAGAGTCACACTACTGTCTCATGTAGTTGCAGAATTTTATGAGATAAAAATTTGTGCTTAATGTAAGAAGGAATGCTTACTGCAAAGATATATTTTTGAGGTAAAATAATAGCATGTTTTATTTAATATGTATATTATTAATATGTAATATTAATAATACATATTATTAATATGTATATTAAATTGCAATTTTAAGATATTTAAGCATTTTAAGCATGAGTTTGTAGATCCTCATTTAGAATCTAGCCTGGAGCCTATTGACATTAGAGAGGATTCATTGTGCCTTTCTCTAATGAAGCAGTTCTCAACCCGTGGGTCTTGACCCCTTTGGGGGTTACACATAAAATAGCCTGCATGTCAGATATTTCATTACAATTCATAACAGTAGCAAAATTACAGTTATGAAGTAGCAACCAAATATTTTTATGGTCAGGGTCACCACAATATGAGGAACTGTACTAAAGTATCACAGCATCAGGAGTGTTGAAAACCAGTGCCTACTCCACCTACTGATGACAGCACCATCTAGACAGCTGAAACTAGAAAGACATCCTTGCCTATCTTTGCCTCTTTACTTTCGAGGGAAAGGAAGTCTTTATCACTCTCTGACAAATTGTGCATTACATTTTCCCATTCATTTTCCATCAGCACTGCAGTCACCTCAGGGCACTCATGCCATTTCTGACCTAAAAGTTGTTGAAAGAGGCTCTTAGCTGGACTTCTGTATTTACAATCTCTAATCCTTTCTCTACATAGCAGTTGGTGATGATCTTTCAAAATGCAAATCCGGTCATGTCATAAGTTGGCTTAGTCCTTTAGCAGCTTTTCATTATGCTTAGAACAAAATCCAAATCTTTTCAGTAACTTCAAAGCCCAGCTTGGTTTGGCTTCAGCCCATCACTCCAACCTTGACATGCTGTTTCATGATGTTTCTATCTCACCAACAATGACTGGTGCCAAAAGGCAACTTCATTTCTGTACAGAATATTGGTACCTTACCCTTCATTTTTCCCTTCCTTTCTATCCCTATGTCTCTATCTGCATATAAGATTTTTTCTTTTCTTTAGATACTACTTATTTCTTAACTTTAATAACAATGATTTTTATATATACAATAAATGTATAACTATATATATATATGAATACATACACATATAAGTGCACACTATATATTCTATATATATTTATTTATATAAATTTATTTTATTATTTATATTATATTATTATATATAATTATATATATAATTATATATATTATTATAATATATTTATATTTATATATTTTATATATATATATATATTAAAGAGAGAGATCTTGGCTTCCTTGGTGTTGTATAATATAGTCTAG
This sequence comes from Cricetulus griseus, assembly GCF_003668045.3. Classification (NCBI taxonomy): domain Eukaryota; kingdom Metazoa; phylum Chordata; class Mammalia; order Rodentia; family Cricetidae; genus Cricetulus; species Cricetulus griseus. The sequence goes on along the minus strand of NC_048595.1, from coordinate 135,255,660 downwards.
AATGAAAGAACTTGTTTTCCTGGCTACTATCAATTTGTTTCTTTGGTACAGAAAGTCAATGAGGTCAGAGCTCAGAAGCTACACCCCCCCCATTCTCCACTCTATCTTTGTTATTCAGCACTCTCTGACACAAACATTGACATAATATTATTTTGAAGAAATAAATGACTTGATGATCAATTTTCTACTACTATATCTGAGATAATGAGATTATACAGTGAAATATTTCTCTTGCTTCAAAAATTTGTAGGTTTCAGTCTGTGGTCTGTAGTTACTTTCACTTCAGGACAATAGGAAAGTAGTATTCCATCAGGATTGAAAACAGACAAGGAACTGAATGAGAAATAAAGAAGGCAAGCATGGTCAATAACCTAACACGACCACCATCACCACCACCCAAGATTGCATCAATATTCCACTCTCTAGGCCTCATACTTCATTAGACTTAACCCCTCTAGGTCCCATCTCTAAGTCCAAACTTTAATGATGCAGTGAGGAATATTCAAGATCAAATCTACAACATCACCTGAGAAGAAATAAGAAGAAGCAGGATTTTAGAAATTCTAGCAAACACAGCAAATGAGTGATTTCAGTAAATACCAGCATAGGAAATATGATGCTGCTTGTAATTGAAATATTCCAGCAGGATTTCTTATTTATTTAGATCAAATAGTCACTGTGTTTTCATGGTAAGAACCTAAATATTGATGCATTTCACATTTGTCATAGAAGTAGTGGCCATAAATTTGGGCCTCCACATATAAACTCAAGCATGTGCATCTGGTCACATAGGTGAGCCCAAATGTTTGCCCACTTCCACATTACTTTTCTGTGTTGGGTATCAAGAAAAGATGAATTACAGAGAAAAAAAATCACTCTTCATTTAAACATTAGGTTATTGTCACTCTAAAATATTGTTTAGGGTTGTGCAGTGCTTGTCTGGCATATGAAAAATCTTGTGGTATGTCGTCTCCAGCATAGCATACAATTGAACATAGTGGTACAGACCCTGTAATGCAAAATCTTAGGAGATTGATAGAAAATCATCAGAAGTTCAAGGGTTTTCTTGGTCACACAGTGAGGTTGAGACTAGCCTAGGATAAAGAAAAAACCAAAACTTTTTTATAATTCTTGCTAACTCAATCATGTGGATAGCCATATTCAGTACAACCTCACATATATTTGCTTTTAGGTTACCAAAATATATTATTTTTACACAGTATTTTCATGCAGGTTATGCGGTTCTCTTCCACAATATATTTTATATTTTTGTTTCATGACATTTCATCTGCCAGTACTATCTGAACAGCATTATGTGATGGCATTTCCTTATTCAACTAGACCTCATAGGTAGCCTATTACTGTAATAGACTTACATAAAGTTTATAACAATTAATTATAATTACAATTGTTATGGATCATTAGGTGCCATAAATCAAACCTTCAAAATCAGCATCATTCTTGTAATAATGACTTAGAAAGAATTTTCATCTTTGATTTTTAAATTATTACTCTCACATATGCCACTTGTTTATTCTTAAAAAGCGTTAGTCACATATTGTTATGTGCCTGCCAGGACATTTTAAAAGATACTCCAGTACAGGAGCCATGCAGTGAAAAATGCAAACTGACCATCAGGTAGGGCTTCAATAGGTTGAATGTTCAGCAATCATGGAGGGACTGATGGTGTACTCCCCTGTTACTGAATTTTCAGCTAATTGGCTTTGTCCTAAGATGCTATTTAAACTGAGATATAAAGGATGAGCATAATGTATTAAAAGAAATATATGATAGTGATAGCTAATGTTGCAGTCAGAGAAAAGATCATGGTATAGGCATGAAATGGAGAGGCAAGGGTCTCTCAAGTTATAGTGTCTAAGCTCCAAGCATGGAAGATAGGAGACTTTCTGCCCTGTGAGAGCTCATATGCAAAATTAACATCATAGGAGACATGAATATCTCTGAAGCCTGAAGATTCCATCATATGGGACTGAGCCAGTGCTAGAGTCCTGAGAGTAAGATTCACATCAGAAGAAAAGCTAGCCCTGAAACAAACCTACTGATTCAATCTGGTGTAAGATTATCAATATTTAGAAGCAAATTTCCTAAGCTGCTACATAAAGGTACTCATCCATGCTTGTCATGAGAGTAAGGTTATACATTCTTTACTAAAGTAGAACATTTGTACACACACACACACACACACACACACACACACACACACTGTATCTAAGAACATCTATACCATCAACATAGTTCCCTGTCCTTTCTGTAATTTCACATTAGCCATTCATTCATTCATTCATTCTTTAATTATTCCACTCATGCATAAAACCATGAATTTATTTAGCTGGACAGTCATTCAATGCCAGCCATTGATGAAGTAGAATTTATCAAAGAAAGATTATATCCAACTTCTTTGATAGGCATTAAGGTCTGAAACATAGTCTCTGTTCTTGAGAAGAGTACTTTTATAAGTCATGACAAAAGTGTACAGAAATGACTCTAGGTCCCTGGAAGTGACATAGGAACACTACATAAAAGAAGTATAATGAACGGGATTCGAACACAGCACTGTACAATAAAGAACAAACAACATCTACATTCACTGAAAAGAAACACATAATAGTGACAGTTGCCAAACTCTCACACAGCTTCAACTAGGACAGAATTTGAAACTATTTGTTTCAGAATATTAACATTCCATTTGGAGTCCCGAGGCTCATTAACTATAAGAACAGTCTATATTAACTCGAAGCCCCATTTTTACATTCCTATCAGAATTATTTATGTACCTGTTCGTATCTCCTACTAAATGTTAAGGTGACTCAAGTTTAAATTCTGAGTAGTTGGTGAATAATGAAGGACTTTGGAGTCAAGAAAGAAAATGGATCTCAGAGGGCAAAAATAGAAAAGTTTTATGCAAATGGGTCTGGGAATATTTTCTACTGTCTTCCTTTGTTTTTAATGTTATAACAGAATAGCTGAGACTATTTAACTTTTAACATTGAAAATATATTTCTATACAGGTTTGGAGTCTAAGAAGTCACAAATGAAATCTCTAGCAATAGTGTCTCACACCTTCACATGAAGGAAGACAGAAAGGCTGAAGGCGGATTAAATCTATTGCCTGACTAAGCAACCGCTTTTCATAATCATAAAACAGAGCCATTTTAGCCATCTAGTGTTGGAAGATAAGGTTCTAGCACCTGTCAGTAGGCATCACTGTTCAACACTGGGGCTCTGCAGAGTAATTTACAATATGTAAATCTAAAAGGAGAAATTTATACTAACGGGTCCAACATCATTTGCTTATAGAAGAAGCTACAAGACACCAGAAGTTTAGTACACTCAGAGACAATTGGGATAGGATTGTGGTCTCCTGACTGACAGTAACATTCCCTCCATGATAAGGAAAAATGATTTTGCAATTCTATTTGCAGAAACAAAACTGAAAACCTGAGCAAAATGCAAGTGAAATGTTACTGAATAATGTGTACATATAATTTCATTTGGAATATATTTCAAATTATTTTCTGAAGTGGCTTAGATATAAATAAGAGAGAAATAATTTATATGCATCTAAGTAATACAATATAATCCATAAGTCATAAGATTTGTGTTCAAGCAGTAGTATTGAGTGCGGGCCATCTGACAACAGAATTCAGTCAAATTTATCATATCTAAAAAATAATGCAATCATTTATACCATTTTTAATTAATTTTTAAATCTCCCTGTGTGTGTATGCATGCATGTGTGCCTGAGTGTGTGTGTGTGTGTGTGTGTGTGTGTGTGTGTGTATGTGTGTGTGTGTGTATGGGAATGAAAGTGCACACATGACCGTGCATGCAGGTGGTGATTAGAGAACAATTGTTTGGGAGTTAGGTCTCTCCTTTCCTTGTGGATTCTGGAGATCACATTCAAGTTGCCAGGATTTACCCACTTAGCAATCTCAGCAGACTGATTTTATATCATTTTCTGTGGTGTCTGATTTAATTAGAGACATTTGTATTTTGATGAATAAGTTAATTACTTTTTGAAATTTGTCAGTATGAAGTTATTGATTTTATAATAAATACTACAGAAAAATATGGAGATGGATATTCATTTAATTTGAATAAAGACAATATCAACCAACAAACTAACAAGAAAAGAAAAAAAACAGGACCTCCATATCTGAAAATCAAATATATAAACATTTCTTATGACATCTATTGATAATGTGGAAAAGCAACTGTTGGTGTTTAAAACTTATTTATATAATTATTAGATGTACTACCACATTTCTTGGTTACTCTTAAATATTCTGTGAAATACCACTTTCCTTTGTCAATGTCCTTCATCATGTAGGGACCGCTGTAAATATACACTTTGCTATCAGCTGGCAGCTACAATTGTCAAGCATCTGCTTAACTCCAGGGTGCTTATTTCTTTATATCTCTTCATTCTAATAATAAACTAGAAGATTTATTGTCATTTTAGAGAGGAAGAAAAAGAATCTCATGGAGAACAGATAGTTACCAAAGCCACCATGAAATTGTTCATGTTGTACTTCATCACAGGCCTTTGTGTTTCCAAAGTCTATGCTTCTAATATCTGTACCACACAGCAGTGTTGGCTCTGTACATTCATTTGAGCCTTTATATTCTAGAACTTGTTAAGATAGTTAAAATGATGGAGAGAGAAAGATGTACAAGAGTTTCTAGACATTATCAAGAAAAGATGGCATTTAAACAACAGCTGCAGTGGTGTCATGGGTATCAAAGAAGTCACACTGTTTTCACCTAGGAGCCTCAAGAAAAGGCTTCATGGAAGTAGTCAAGTTTAAGTGGGAATGTAAAGACATGGCAGGTGGGTAGCATAAGAAATGGTGTCGATCTGAGAAAAGATTCAGAGTCCTAATACAACACAGAAAAGTGTAAGTAGAGTAACTGTTGCAATAAGCCAGGTAGAGGAAAAGCCAGGCACACTTTTATATACTGTCTGGACTTTATTCAAATCACATCATACAGCAAGTTCCTAACATTTCCTTAGCTTCATGGGCATTGTCGGTGAGCTTACAGTATTAAAAGACAAATCATCCATTTTCTCTGTGATCACTGAAGATATCATGACACAGAGTGGCATGAACAGGAGTCATGCTGAGGAAGCAAGAATGGCAAGGCAACTGTGAGCACAGCTGAGGGTAGATGCAACAGAGAATCTAAAAAAACCTTTTCCCTTGTAAAGTACAGTGCTTTGGTTCAATGCCCTAAAGTAAATTCACCGAGTTCTGTTTTGTAATACACGAGGTTGGGTTTATAGTTTTATGTGCAAATATCTCGGTGGATTGTGGCTTCTCTCTAAGATCACAACCTGTCCAACTGCAGATCTGCTGAGTGAGCAGAGGCTCAAAGAGCTCAGGGATCAAGTGGGGCTCCTCTGCCTATTCAGAAAACTAGAGTGTACAAGAAACTGAGAAAGACTTGCATCAAAAGCAACATGTCATAACACACCCAGAACACAGGCATTTGGTGTCTGACAGTGGTGGGATTTTATTTCCTCAGGGAAAGAGCAGGCAGAAAAGGGCCTCCACAAAAGCAACTCATTACTTGGGGAAAAGGAAAAGCCAATATAGCTCTTCATGACTTATGCTAGTATAGATATCCGACTCAGGTGTTAGAAGATTTAATTGTAAAACCAGAAAAGATAAGAGCCCCAACACAAAATCTGGTGGCTTGTGATGTGAAAAAATATTCAGTGAAAGATATCAAAGACCGTAAGGATAAATGGACTACCTTAAAACTGAAAAGTATTCTACCATGAAAATAACATCCATACTGAAAGAAAACTGAAAATTGTTTTCAAATAAAGTGAGAGATGAATATTTCATGTAAACAATGAAATATTCAAATGTATTTATATTAGATGGTCCATAACATGTGAATAACATGATAACCAGATGTCATTTTTCTATCTGATCAAAGCCAATTTTTAAAAGTTAATATTCAATATTGTCCTGAAAGAGTGAACTGGACACTGGAATATTCTATTTCATAAACATAAATTAACATAATGTTTATAAATACAGTGGTAGGTATAAAAAGGTTTGAACATATATGTATTGAAGAATATTGCATATACATAATTTAATGTACATTTATGTTATAATAATACAAACCAATGAAATATTGTTCAGCAAAGACATTTTGTAATGTATCAAAAAGATCAACACAGTCAGAACAATTATGCCCCATTAGAAAGAAAGCCATTAAATACTATGAGATGAGTTAATCTTGTATCCTGCCACATTGCTGAAGGTGTTTATCAGCTGTAGTAGTTCCCTGGTAGAGTTTTTCGGGTCACTTATGTAGACTATCATATCATCTGCAAATAGTGAAAGTTTGACTTCTTCCTTTCCAATTTGTATCCCCTTGATGTCTTTTTGTTGTCTTATTGCTCTAGCTAGGACTTCAAGTACAATATTCAAGAGATATGGAGAAATTGGACAGCCTTGTCTTGTTCCTGGTTTTAGAAGAATAGCCTTGAGTTTCTCTCCATTTAGTTTTATGTTGGCTGTTGGTTTGGTGTATATTGCTTTTATCATGTTTAGGTATGTTCCTGTTATTCCTGATCTCTCCAAGACATTTATCATGAAGGGATGTTGGATTTTTTCAAAGGCTTTTTCAGCATCTCGTGAGATAATCATGTGGTATTTCTTCTTCAGTTGGTTTATATGGTGGATTACATAGATGGATTTTCGTATGTTGAACCATCCCTGCATTCCTGGGATAAAGCCAACTTGATCATGGTGGATGATTTCTCTGATGTGTTTTTGGATTTGATTTGCCAATATTTTGTTGAATATCTTTGTGTCAGTGTTCATGAGGGATATTGGTCTGTAATTCTCTTTTTTTTCGTTTTGTCTTTTTGTGGCTTGGGTACCAAGGTAATTGTAGCCTCATAGAAAGAGTTTGGCAATGTCCCTTTTGCTTCTATTGTGTGGAACAATTTGAGGAGTACTTGTATTAGCTCTCCTTTGAGCTTCTGGTGGAATTCTGCACTGAAGCCATCTGGGCCTGGGCTGGTTTTGGTTGGTAGATTTTTGATGAATGCTTCTATTTCATTAGGGGTTATGTTTAACTTCCTTATCTGTTCTGGATTTAATTGTGGTAAGTGATATCTATCCAGAAAATTGTCCATTTTCTTTAGATTTTTGAATTTTGTGGAGTACAGGTTTTCAAAGTATGACATGATGATTCTCTGGATTTCTTCAGTGTCTATCATTATGTCCCCCTTTTTATTTCCTACTATATACAGAATATAAATGTGCTGAGAAAGAAATCAGAGAAACATCACCCTTTACAATAGCAATTAACAAAATAAAATATCTTGGGGTAACACTAACCAAAAAACAAGAAAGACCTATATAGTAAGAACTTAAAGAAAGAAATTAAAGAATATCCCAGAAAATGGAAAGATCTCCCATGATCTTGGATAGGTAGGATCAACATAGTAAAAATGACAATCTTTCAAAAAGCAATCTACAGATTCAATGCAATCTTTATCAAAATCCCAACAAAATTCTTCTCAGAACTTGAAAGATCAGTACTCAACTTCATATGGAAAAAAAAAAAACAAAAAAAAAAAAAACAGGATAGCCAAAACAACCCTGTGCAATAGAGAAACTTCTGGAGGCATCACCATCCCTGACTCCAAGCTCTATTGTAGAGCCATAGTCCTGAAAACAGTTTGGAATTGGCACAAAATTGACAGGTTGACCAATGGAATTGAATTGAAAACCCTGATATTAACCCACACATCTATGAACACCAGATTTTTGACAAAGAAGCTAACTTTATACAATGGAAAAAACAAATCATCTTGAACAAATGGTGTTGGCATAACTGGATTCAGACATGTAGAAGATTGCAGTTAGATCTATACCTATAGCCATGCACTAAACTTAAATCCAAATGGATCAAAGACCTCAACATAAATTCAGTCACACTGAACTTCCTAGAAGAGAAGGTAGGTGGCACCCTTGACCAAAGTGGTACAGGACACTGCTTTATGAGCATAACACCAGTAGCTCAAACATTAAGATTGACAATTAATAAATGGGACCTTCTAAAACTGACAAGATTCTGTAAGGCAAAGGACACAGTCAGCAAGACAAAATGCCAGCATATAAAATGGGAAAAGATATTCACCAACCACACATCTGACAGAGGGCTGATTACCAAAATATACAATGAACTCAAGAAGCTAGCCAACAAAACACCAAACAACGCAATTAAAAGATGTAGTGCAGAACTAAATAGAGAATTCTCAACAGAGGAATTCAAAATGGCTGAAAGACACTTGAGAATGTGCTCAACATCCTTAGCCATCAGGGAAATGCAACTCAAAACCACTCTGAGATACCATCTTACTCCTGTCAGTATGGCTACAATCAATAATACCAACGACAATCTATGCTGGAGAGAGTGTGGAGAAAGAGGAACTCTCCTCCATTGCTGGTGGGAGTGCAAACTTGTACAACCACTTTGGAAATCAGTATGGCAGTTTCTCAGGAAAATGGGAATCAGTCTACAACAAGACCCAGCAATCCCTCTCTTGGACATATACTCAAAGAATGCACAATCATATAATAAGGATATATGTTCAACTATGTTCATAGCAGCATTATTTGTTATAGCCAGAAACTGGAAGCAACCTAGATGCCCCTTAACTGAAGAGTGTATAGAGAAAATGTGTTATATTTACAAAATGGAGTACTACTCGGAAGAAAAGAACAATGGAATCTTGAAATTCATAGGCAAATGGATGGAAATAGCAGAAACCATCCTGAGTGAGGTAACCCAATCAAAAAAAGATAAACATGGTATGTACTTACTCATTTTGGTTTTTAGACATAGAGCATATGATCACTAACCTACATTTCACACTGCCAGAGGAGCTAGGAAACAAGGAAGACCCCAAGAGAAGATTGCATTGTCCCTCAAAGAAGAGAATGGGGCCAAGAACCCCTGACCAAATTGGAGCGCAAGGGCAGAGAGAGGAAAAAGAGTCTTCATCCAGTTGCTGTTAGAAGCAGAAACAGACACCCATAGCTAAGCACTTAACCATACTACTGGAATTCAGTTGTGGAGAGGGAGGTTGGTTGAGCAAAGGAGCCAAGATGGGATGGAGAGACCTGCAGAAACAATGGACTTGACCTACTGATAGAATGGAGACCCTAATCATAAAGCTGGGGAAACAGCACTGGACCAAACCAAACCCTCTGAATGTGGGTACCAGCCAGGAGCCCAAGACAGTCTATGGCTCCTCTGACAGCGGAGCCAGTCTTTATCCCTAGAGCACAAATGGACTTTGGGAGCCCATCCCCTATGTAGGGATACTATTGCAGCCCAGATACAGCAAGGAGAATCTAGACCCTCCACCAAACAATATGAAAGACTTTGTAGTTCCTTGCTAGTGGGCCTCACTATTCCTGGAGAGGAGTCAGGTGGTGGGTTGGGGTGGGTTGGGTAGGACACATGGGAGGAGGAGAGGGCAATGGAATGGGGGGTGGATATGTAAATATGAGTAATTAAAAATAATAAAAAAGAAAAAAGAAAAAAATACTATGAGATGGAAGTGGTTCTGTTAATACTGCATTATGAGCATACACTGTTACAGTTGAATACCATATAGGCCATTAAAAAGTAATAGAATAATGTTAGTGAACATTAGAGAATGCCTTAACACAGATAACTTAGTCAAGTGTAAACTATTTATTTCTTTTCTTCATTTCAATGTTTATTTTTGATGCATTTTCATATTCAGAAAAAAATCAAGCTTTTATAGGGAAAAGGTGGCTGCATTTGTTAGAGATGTTATACTGTGAGGCAGGGCTTGGGGGTCATTCCCTCACATTGTGTCACAGTTATAAAGAAGGAAGCCCAACTTTGAATTCAAAGGTCTATTTTATACGGGAACCAGGCAGTGTGACCTAGGAATGCACTTGTAGGTGTCTAACAACAGAAAAGGAGTGGTGTTGGTTGTTTCCATATCTTCACTTCACTCATCCTGTCACTCAAAACCACCTGTAGTTTACTGTGAACTTCTCTTTGTCTTAGTCATCCTCACTGCTTATTAAGTCCCTTTAATTTTAAAATTCATGTGTCTGGACTTAGGGGTTAACATCATTGCACTGAGGTGAGTTGAGCTGCATAGAGTGAGGCAATTGTTTCCCACTGGTTTTCATTTCCTTTTGTCTTGTCTTTTATCTATTTTAACATCAGTGATGAAATATTTGATCATGTGATGTTTCAACTCTCCTTCAGTCACTTTCTGGGAACTACTGTGAGTTAGGTTACTGTTTTCTGGGTGCTTTGGCTGCTGCTGGCCATGGGCTATGGCTGCCCAGTAGCATCTCCATCTTCTGCCAATTACTTCATCCCCTTGCCTTTCTTTCCTATTCTCTGTTCACAGCTATTTTCACTATTTATCATTTTGGACCACTCTACAAACTAAATTATAAAAGGAGCTATCATAAAAGAAAGCCAGATAACTCCCTAATTTTCAGTGCATTAGTGATTTTTGGAAAAAACCCACAGCTAAATTGCTCATACACTCTCAAGAGTGTGGTCATTGCTAATTACTCCTCTCAGCCCAGCCATTTCTTAGCTTTGGCAGGCTATTCCATTTGCTCATTTGTCTTTTGAGTAATCTAAAAAATGGGAATCTTATTTTTCTAAGAGTTCAATTAAAAATCCTTTTCTATGTTCCTTATCTAATCTGTCTGGTAAGATAATGCACAGTCTTCAATAGAAAATGTAACATCCTTCAAGGCATCCTCAACTTGGAACCTTCAGCACATGAGGCCAGGGTACAAAATGGTGTGGGAGTTAACTCTTTGATCTGCAATGATTATACCGGAATTAGTTCATAACTGATACAACTGGATGGTGTTGGGAACGTTGGCTACTATTTAAACATTTATTTATTTATTTTTAACCATTTTTTTTGAAATAGAGTCTCACTATGTAATCCAGGCTGACCTTGAACCAGTGATCACTCTGCCTCACCCTACTCACTTCTGGGATTCCAGATTTCTGCAACCATAACTGTCCAGATTATGTGTTGGGTATCTTCTCTTTTCTGGTTTGACAATAAAGTCTTCTAGCATCTAAGTCTGAAATTTATAATAGAATAAGTCATAAAGTGACTTCTGTAAATGTCAGATCTTCCAGGGACAGATAGTGTTCTTAGGTTTCAGTTGTCATCTCTGTAAAGCATTACCATTGTTGAATGGTTTGGTTTCATTAGAATATTCCATCCTTCCTGTTCACCATCAATTTTCTAAGATGACACACAATTAAATTTGCTTTAAAAAAGAAAACTTTAAAAAATTCACAAGATTAGAGATATCAGAGTCTGGTTTTGTTCTCTTCTTTTTTTCTTATTTTGAATATTTTATGAAAGTCCCAGTCAGAATTTTTTCACTTTTGACAATTAAGTTTTACTTAGTTATAATGAAAAGTTACTTTTAGCTGGGATAATGATGTTTTCTTTTCATTTTAAGGACTCATAGAAGTACATTTGAATACCATGCAAATGGTTAGTCAATTGTCCTGGTTTGTGTCTGCTCCCTGCTTCTCTTTCTGAAAGCACAGCCTTTGAGACTTGCCCTTTTGTCCTGTTATACAACAAATGCCCACTGGTGACTCCTGTAGAAGGTCGTCACACAGACAGGTACCTTTCATCCTGAGCTGGAGCTTATTCTCTGAAGTTTATAAAAATTTGTACTCAAATATTTTATGTTATCATTTGAAGACAACTTGAATTTTTGATGACCAGAAGATAATGTCAGAAGGTTTTCAGGACTTTGATATAAAATTTATATAAATCACAGAAAAATGTTGAAATAAAAAGTTCAGTATTATTAATAACCTTGTTCAGTGATGCTTATTTCTTCCCACAGTATCTCATAATTAACAGTATATTTATTAAATAATGCATTATTGTTTCACAGAGGCTGAAGTTCAATTGGTAGAAGAGGCAAATACCACAGAACAATTTCTTAGAGGCCACCAAATCATTCTAGGTAAAACTATCCTTTGGCTGTTTTTCATTTTTTATTATGAAAATAGATGGCTCAATTGTGCAACATCTAGCATTATATCTTATGCATGTTTGTGTGTGCATTTATGTCTTTGTTATGTGGTGATGGATATGTGATTACACGTACACTTGTCTGCATCTGTATGTGGTGGCCTGATGTTAATGGCAGGAAGCACACCACATTACTCTTGTACTTTATATCTTGAATCATGATCTCTCAGTCAATCCAGGAGCCCAAAGATATGGCTAGTCTTTGTTGCCAGCTTACTCTTGGGATGACCTCCCTCTGTGTTTTGAGCTGGAATTAAAGGTAAGATCACCTGACATTAGTGTGGATTCTGGGGTCTCTAATCCAGAATGCCCTGTGTGGCTGGAAAAGCTCTTAACCACTGAGCAATCTCCTCAGGCCCAATTTTTTCAACTTTAATAGTACAGTATATTGTGTATAATATGTAGTACATTTTTACAAAAAAAAAAAAAACTATAAAAGGTTTTGAAAGGATGATAAAGCTGGTGCTGATACTTGTGAATTTTCAAGTATATGTGAGTAAATTTTTAAATATATTTTATGTTTGCCCAGTTATAGAGAAACCCTATACAGAAGTCACTGGGATTTGTTTGTTTGAGACTGAAGCCTACTATCTGCCCCTGGAATGCCTGAAACCTACTATTAGGCTCAGGCTGTTTCCAAAGTTGTCACAATATCCCTTCCTTAGCCATCAAATTCTGGGACTGTGGGTGCAAGCCACCCCTCCTGTGTCACAGGTCATTATGAAAGTGTATACTAAGTATATTCAGGAACCACGAAAAAAATAGTTTCTTCTCTGACTGAAGAGTTATTCAGAATATAGATTCACAGTGTTGGCTGGGTGACTTAAGTCCGAGAGTTTCTGTTGTGTTAGTTTGTTGTCATTTAGTAGCAATTGTTTGAGGAGAAGTGAGACTTCTGCTCATTCCAGTTGTCTTTGCTCCTGGGTAGTAGTAGCCCTTTCTTTCTAGAATGACTAAATCACCACTTTCATCCATGTATGAATCACAGGACTGTAGGGCTTGATCTAAAAGGATAGAGATGTAGGAAGAATGCATTTCCCCAGATCACACCAGAGCAGACACAAGGATTCTTGCTGACACTGAGTTTAGTTTCTACTCAGTATTTCCATGCTTTCAGTGCAGTGACATCATTTTACTGCAACCAAAGATTTGGTAAAGTTGTACAAGTGATTTGGTAAAAGTGCAAATGAAAAGCTGAAAACAATGATTATTTCAAGCCTCAAACACAGATAAAATATGTCAAAATGATGACAGATCACATACACTTAATAAAAGTTTATTAAATTCAAACAATATGCCATGGTGTAACATACTTAATTATTACCTAATTAGTATATAAACTTACTTACATCTGAGGTATTGTCTATCTGACATTGATTGACTGGAAATGAACAAAGAGAGCAAATAAAAATGCTTATAATCAGGGTTACAGAATAAATAGGTGTCTTAGAGTTCATATTGCTGTGAAGAAATACCATGACCAAAAGGTAATTTAGGGAGGAAATGGTTTATTTGGCTTACACTTAAACATTTGTGTTCATCACTAAAGGAAGTTAGGACAGGAACTCAAACATGGAAAAACCCTGGAGGTAGGAGCTGATGCAGAAGGGTGTTGCTTATTGGCTTGCTTCCCTTGACTTGCTCAGCCTACTTTCTAATATAACCCAGGACTACCATCCCAGGGATTGCACCACCCACAATGGGCTTGGCCCTCCCCCATTAATCATTAACTGACAAAATTCCTGACAGGGGTTTCTCATGGAATCATTTCCTCAAACAAGGCTCCTTTTTCTTAAATGGTTCTAGCTTGTGTCAAGTTGGCACACAAAAAAACAGCCAGTAAACTAGGAGACAAAATAAGGTGCACATCAAAGTACTTCTAAATGGGGAATTGCTTGTGGGAAACTTGCTAATCCAGTTTCATGGGCTGTCCTGGGAGCATGTGCAGACAATAGCAAAAAGGGAAGGCAGAGACTGGTATTAGGGACAGTCAGGTAGGAGGTCTGTGAAAGGAAGCATCCTGGAGGGAAGCAGAAGCATATTGTGAGTGTTTGGAAGATATTGCCTCTGGAGGAAGAGGTCAGAAAAGAAGTCTTCAGAGGTAAGGGTAGGGAAACAGCAGTTTGGGAAAATAGAGAAAAGAGAGCCCATAATCACATAGTCTGACCATTCCTCCATGACAGCAGTTGATTTTAAAAAGTACATTGAATTAGGCCAAAGTCAAGGTCTTCTTGACAATGACAATCACATTGTTCAGATTTGATTTGGAGGTTAGATCCTTTTCATGGTGGTGAAGAAAATCCCCAGAAAACCTCAAAGGAACTGAGAAGCTTTAGGCAGCCTCTGAATCAGGTTGGTGGGAGAAGAAAACAAATGTAAGAGTCTATTTTTAATCTGATGATACTTCCAAAAAGTTTCTCCCTAGGGAGGAGAAAATGTAACATTAAATAAAGGTTAGACAATCATTTGCATATGAAAAGAATCTTTCAAACTGGAAAATTAAAACTGGAAGATGAAACAAGAGAAAAAAATGACAATCTGAAATAAATTCAAAAACAATAGTTTCTTCCAAAATAAATTTGATCAGAAAATACTGTGTAACGTGTGGCTCTAGAAAGAGCCATTCATTATAACTGTGATGCCCATCTGAGATTGCTTGCATAAAATTTAGTGAGCAAAGTATTTTACTATGATGCACCATTTATCATTCAAAAGCCTATAATGATATGCATCAGGAGTACACTACACATTTTTTCTAGACACTATGACATTCATCTGTAAATGAAATCCTGGAAAAATATCTATAAAGCATCTCTGTGGAACAGCCAGAGGCTGAACTCTGTGTGTCACAGGTAGAAGTACTTTGCTCTGAGTATTTCCACGGTTTTTATATAACATATATAAACTGGATATTTTAGGTTTCCTTCCAAGGACTACAACATTCTTGTGGAGAGACTTTGCATTCAGAACTTTTGTAATGGCCCAAGAAACCTAGATTATGTTTTCTGCATAGCTGTGGCAAGTACTCACATTCTCAGAAAGAAGAATGTTTAATGTTTTGAAACTCATGTTCAAGCCAATGAATACAGGTAGAGAGGGCTATTGACTGAGATGACAACAGAAAGCATAGGGCATAGTGGCAGCTGATGACTATATAGTGACAGATGGCCAATCCGATAAATTCTGTGACTGTCTGTAGCATGTAACTTACTTCCCACTACTGGTATGGCTCAGAGATCCTCCTGTGGGTATCCTTCGGATTCAGCATGCTAAATGCATCTTAAACTACACAACTGACTCCACACTACCTGTCAGAGGCAGCAACTTTTTTCTCTTATAGGAGCTGATGAACCCTGTTTCAAATGCCTTAAGGCCACACAAGACTTTTGTGGCTTCCTATAGGCTGACCATTCCATAGTTCAGTTGTTCTCAACGTGTGGGTCATGACACCCTCCACTACAGTCTCCTATGGCCATTGGGAAACACATATATTTACATTGTGATTCATAACAGTAGTAAAATTACAGTTATGAAGTAGCAATGAAAATAATTTTATGGTTTGGGGAGTCCACAATATGAGGAACTGTATCAAAGGGTCATAGCACTAAGAATGTTGAGCACCATCTACTAAGTGATATAGTTAGTAGCTGTAATGTAAATAACATTTCCTTTAAAATCAAAATATATTCCGAAGAAATTAAGATATTTTAATGATAAAGAGCAAAACACATGCTCACTAATGCTTCATTGTTATGTTGATAAAAATAATTAAGTCCCTTCATGAATTGTATACCCAGAGATCATATTCTAATTTTATCAGGACTTGAAGTAGTTCCACTAATGTTTTTTGTAGGGCTGGCAGATGTCCTGCCTTGTCCATGGGTCAACTTATCAAGCCTTAATGGCTTGATAGAGAATAATTAACATTGCTCCCCTTGTGAAGATGAAGAAACTGAGGCTTTGAAATGCTAACAAGTTCCTCTAAAATCCTTCAGCTCACCACTACCTATATTCATGCTGAGACTCCCTGTTTGTCACGTGGTAATTATTTTCTATAAAATGTTTTACATTATAAATTTGACAAAGCAAAAAAGAGAAAACTGGGGTTTTCATTGATCTTGGTGCATTAGATGTGTTGGTAGATAACTTTTCGAACATGATCTATGAGGGCCTGTTAATATTTTTTCTAGACAGAAAAGTTTCTATATTTGATAAAGCAGAAATGAGATAAATAAATAACAGAAAAATATCTGGCTGGTCTGTGATTTCAAGTAAATTCTAAAGGTGTAAAACTAGATAAAGATTGTATTTTGAGGCATTATTTTTTTAACATTTAAGTAATTTGAGATTTGAATTTGGCAAAAAATGTTTTAGGTAGTATTTTATAAAGGATATAAACTTCAATAGTCTTAGTTATTCTCCTTGTAGAATTGTAATTAGCGTCAATCAGGATTTGCTGATTTTGCTCTCTGGACTTCCTAAGATCCAGGGTGTGAAGAGACTTGGCCTCTTTCCTACAATCAATTCTGATAACTGGTATTTATTGAGTGCCAATAAGTGCAACAATGTCTCTAAGAATAATTTAGTACAGAGAACAGTCTGGGTGACAGAGAATTTAATTTTCTAAGACTAAGAAATAAATGTCACAAG